>NC_135701.1:11719349-12019349 GCF_964276395.1 Gasterosteus aculeatus
TCACAATGCGGTGTCGTTTAGCTGCGTGAGCGACTTGCGAGTCGGTGGCGTGGAAACTTTCTAATGAGCTACTTTTTAAGGCAACAACACGCAGCCCAAGATATCAGTTGTATTAAAAGTTTTGAATTTAGTAAGTTATAATATGTATACAGCCTAAATAAGGAAAATGCAACCAGGTTAAATTGCCATGATGGTTGTTTCCACATCACACGGGGTGGGGGGTCCTTGTTCATCCCTTTACTAAACAGACACTGAACTCAGGCAGAGAAGCAGCTTGTTCATTCATAAACATGCTTCTTCCCTCTGACAGGTTCCTACATGAATCTGAAGCCCTATAGGCTATTGTGGAATTAGGGACCTCCCTCTATTTTATGAAAGTGGGCAGATACTCTTGTGTTTTACTCCAGGGCTCAGGATGAAGAGTTTCGATGAGATTGATTGATTCCCTCTGCGGCATTTTAATGATCAATTTACAACAAGGCGGCTATCGCGCTTCAATATGACAATTCACTTCTGCTAATGACCTGCATTCATATCGGGATTCTTCTGTAATTCATCCCTCAGGTTTTACTCAAGCCTGTGATGCGAGTGGCTTATTCACGTTGTCTCAGCGGTATCATATTGCCTGCCGGCGCCCGCAGGCCCTACTGCTGTTTGTAATCTGCAGAGAAGGCACATGTAGCCGTACAAGCAGCGTGCACTGGGAACCAGTATGTTCGAAAGTGGAAAATAATGGAGGCTGTGGACCTCCGATATCCAACCCAAAAATAGAAGTAAGGGAAAAAAGAAAAAAAAAATCACTCCAGCGTTTCCAGGCCCCTGGAGCAGAGCAGTACTGCAGCAGACCCCTCAGAGACTCTCGCGGTGGGGTGGAGAGACGCCGACCAATCGGGGCTCAGGCGTTCTGTGTGTATATGTGTGTGTGTGTGTCTGTGTGTGCGGCTAACTCAGCTTCTCCACAGCTCAGATCCTTTTCTCATGGATGAGTTCAGAGTGGATGAGTTCTGTGTGTGTGTGTCTGTGTGCATGTGAGCAAATGGTGCAACCACTGCAGCCCCAGATCAAGACAGACCAACCCTTCGCTCATCTTCGTCATTCCCTCACATCGTTTATGCTGTGGTTATGTGTTTGTGTGTGTGTGTGTGTGTGTGTGTGTGAGAGAGAGAGGCTTATTAATAGTGATGTCTTCTTCCACTGCCTATGGCATCTTTAGTCTCAGCTGATTTAATTGGAATTGTTGTGGGTTTGCTAGTAACATCAAATCGTTTGAACCAATGGGGCATCGTGACGCGTCACATAACCGGTCAAGAGGTCTTTGACAATGGCGTATTTTCTGGTTTGAACCCATCGGTGTTTAAAGGACAACCACGGCTTGAATCTGTTGCACTTAGAAAACAACATTACCTGCCCAAATCATCAACGTGGTGCTATACTATTGACCTTGAAAAACACTCACCTGGGTGCCCCCACCCTTCAGTCAACAATGTCACAGTGCCCCCTGGTGGTAGTTTGAGCAAAGTGATTATTCATCAGCACTATTGGAGGCAAAATTGGAGTAAAGATGGAAAGGGTTATATGTTGGGTTTTATTTCCTATTGTCAAAGTGTAGGTCTGATATCCTGGTATATTCAATCACAATGCACCAGGTCAAATTCCTCTACGTGTAACATATGGGGCAATGAATTGCTTCTGATTCTGAAAACATAGATAGTATACTTACATAAAAATCTCAGCTGCTGTAAAAATCCAGTGGCAAGCAATCTGCTTACCAGTGTGCTTGTTTGTTAGCATTGCTCTCAATAATATCCTAAATTATTTAAAATGACTGAACAGTCCTAAAACAATAATAGAGAACAAATGATTTTGTCAAAGCAATCAGGCCTTCGTACCTATTTTTTTTTTTAAATGGATAACGTAAAAGCAAACAACCACCAACACATCTGAACTGTGTATTCGATAGAAACTCTTTGGTGGTGTGCAACAGGTCACATGCATATGTTTTCCTATAACCACTAGATGGAGGTATGACACATAACACAAAGCGAGGAGTGAAGAGTCTCCACTGTACTGAATAACATGTTGTCCTAACAGAGCAGCTGATTAAAAATCCTTAATTAAAGTGTATCTCTCTGCCCCCTCACACACGCTAACCTAAGATCTGAAATGACTATTTTTTGACGGACCACATGTTCCTCGTTATGCCTGCTGGACCACGACCGACAGAGCTCGTCTGTGAGACCGGCCTTGGCACACAAGCAGAGCCTCTGTGGTTCCTATTTTAGCCGAAATCAACACGTGACCCAGCGTAATTATACAGTTATTCACCAAATCGTCCTTTTAATCATCACAATTTTGGGGTATTTTATAATTGTATAGAAGGAAAATATACATGATGACAAAGTAAAAACATACTTACAAATATAGTTTAAACTGCTCAGCATATAACTGTCTTTACTGACTTGTAGCCTTACTTATTGATAGGTCAAGTGTAATGTTTTTAAGAAACATGAGACCATTTTGCTTTGTGTTTTTAATAGATACTTATAAAATCAATGAAAGATAATTAAGCGCCTACAGATGTCAGTGAGGGAAACGGCTTAATAGAACTTCCCAGCTAATAATTATTGTTTTATTGAGTTATGAAATAGTGTCTCTAGAGATGTCTCCCTTGAAATGTCCCCCAGGAGACCTTTAACACTTTCAAATGTTCCAAGAAGTCCTGCGTCACTTAGGAAATCACATGTATTTTCCCATTTACCTCTTGCTTAGCATGTGGGTGGTGTCGTTGTTGTCATGTGACATAAAACCCAGAGACAGATTTCCACAGTGACGCATGAAAGACCGCAAAATATTATATTTTATACCATGTTTTGTCCGCAGGATACAGAGAAGGATGGAACTCATCTCAGACGGTAATAAACCAATACAACAATTGTTTTGAAGAATGTGCGACTTATCTAACATATGTCCGTAATTTACTCCACCCTTTGTATCCATCCGGGGGAAATTGTGCATAACTATTGGCTCGACGTGTCGTGAATGCTATGTCTGCATCATTGGCCTTTTCCCCTGCAGTTTAATGTGCGGCTGGGATTTTATTATAAACAATAAATCATCCATCTGAGTTTCACTGATTACAAAAAACGTTTAAATGTTGCCTTTAATTAGTTCCAAATGGCATCAATGAGGAAGATGTGAACAAATGGATTATGGGTGTTGCGTGCAGTTATTTATGTGTACTGTAAGAAACAAACAATGCTTTTATTTTGTTGGCAGATGTTGGCAAGTCACAGGGAAGATCCTCAGTGTGGATCACAAACACTTAGATAAGAAGTGTCTGTGAGAGTTTTAATTTGTCTTGTGCTTAAACTCCATTGGTCCACGATTCCCTCGTGCTCGCACTGTGTTTCAACATTGAGTGTGGACATGGGCAGTACTTCATCAACAGACTTATAGCCAATTAAATCCTAATAATAACATGATATCTGGGAAATACAATTCCCTATAAATCCTAAGGTAGCACACACAAAGAACCAGTGAGCCCACATGATGCAATCAGAGTCTTACTGTAGTTAAAAATCTGTTGCAAAGAGCTGTAATTCCTTTGATGTAGTGCCCCTCTCTCTCTCTCTCTCTCTCTCTCTCTCTCTATATATATATATATATATATATACGTTATATATATATAACGTATATATATATATATATATATATATAGAGAGAGAGAGAGAGAGAGAGAGAGAGAGAGAGAGAGATAGATAGATAGATAGATAAATATAGTGCCTCTGGCCAAAATGTGACTTGCACGCATACAGGCCCGGTTCGGCACAGGAACAAGTTGATCCACAATATTCTAAACTATTTAAGATATGAGATAGTCCTTTCTTGTGAAGACCAATACACTAACAGTTGGATCTTTGTTGGGCTTCCTGGTTTAGTTTAACAGACGGCACCAAATGTCAACCCCCAATAACATGATCCACGATGGGAAGCGAGACGCTCCATGCACGTCCTCCTGTCAGACAGTTACTGAGCGAAGACGCTCGCAAATCCGCCTTTGAGTCTTTCTTCTTCCCGCTTAAGAGTAAATCAATGGATTCTGCGGCCCTGTTAACACTGCCCCCTCATGTCAGGGCAGAGGCGGGAGGAAATGACCACATGTGGACCTTGTTACCATTGCTTGATGCACACTCCAGGTCAGAGAACAAAGGTTGGTGTGAGGTGGTGCATGTGTGTGTCAGGGGACGCTGTTTCACAACCAACACTGCTCTTCTGAAGTATTATTTCTGGGACTAACTAACTGTAATTGTTTCTACCCATTTGCACCGGCCGATATTTTGAAGAAGGGGACCGAGTCGTTTGAATGGAAATCACTGACTGAATTGTGATGCTGTATCTCAACATTCTCACCACTTCAGCAAACAAAAAAAGATAAGGTAAACGTTTCAAGGTGAGGAAGCTAACACCCCCCCTGCAAGTGTGAACCACAGGAGGTTATTCTCACCAGATATCATGGGGCAACATTTCTACCGTGAGCGAATAAAACATCTCCAGTGCAACTGTTGTTTTCAGGCTGTCAGGCAACACTTAGGACAATATCAGTCTTTTGTGAAATTTTCTCACATATACTTAGTCAAGTTAAGTATAGGAAGCTACGTCGCGTGTGGTTGTGTTTTTTTTTTAGCATCTTAATCTTTTTAAAATCATTTTTGTACAATAGGTTTATAAAGAAGAAGAGTTGGGGCATGGACATATAAAATGGATGAGAGCTGTCATTCGACACACAATCACTGAGGTACGGCGCATACTTGTTCTCTCGCTGTTGCTGTTGCTGTATCACGGCGGAGAGACGAAAAGTTAATACGAGACATCATCTCCCTCTTTCCGCCTGAGTCATGTCTGAGGAGCCAGGAGGGGACAGAGGAGCCGTTGTAGCACTCACAGTTCCCACATCTGAAAAACTTGTCTCATCGGTACAAAAAATAGTTTTCTCTCCTCAGTTGAGCGCATGCAATGCTGAACAATAACAGAATACGTTTCAATAACAGAATACGTTTCCTGGGTTAACTGTTGTTAAGCGTATTTGGGGGACAGCAGCACTCATCTCAAACGTCACTTTGACCGGCTGAGAGAAACCAATTTGTTTTGGATTTTTCTGCTCGCTCTGCAACTTTAGCCTCTACATCACCAGACACACCCAGGGAGAGAACATAATTAATGTTGGTTAGCAGATTCAACTGACTAATTGGAATAGTCGGGGGAAATAAGTTGTTAACAATGCGGAACTTGACCTAATATCTTGCACCGAGCACACCAGCTCTAAAGATGTAACACGACGTGTAAATCTCCAAAGAACTGATTCATCTGTGGTCCAACAGCAACAACATCCAACATTTGTTTCAACACAACACGGCTTGGTGCTTTGTAATGTTTACTTAAAAGTACAACATAAGCCTTTGTGAAGATATTTATTTCAATGCTATTATCTTGCTTTGTTTGACAAAGTTTTGAGTTCACCAACCTTGGACCTTCCACATAATTCCAATGTCGGAGTTACTTTAACACTTTAAACTGCCTCCACAAGAAATAGGACACTCAACTGATCTCTTTGTGAAGCACGTCTTATTCAAACAGCTGCACGTGACTTGTCCATTTCCCTGCCGTCTTCCTCGGTATGAACACGGCTCAGTGTTCACAGTTGAAACGGAGGACGTAGAGGCCTCAGTCCACAAATTTCTTTCAGGTTCAAGCAGCATCACTGCTGTGATCCCATAGCTGGTGATTTGGGAGTAAAGAGAGGTCATTCTGCATTGTAAAAAAGACACTGAATAAGAAACAAATGCAGTTTACGTTGCGGCCGATAACTCTCGGAGGTGAGTCAGATATTGAGTAAGGCGTCCGATTGGCACGTGTCCTTTCTTTTCTCAAACCTGCAGCTGTCATTTTAGTTCCCATAAAACATAACATAAAAATGTTAAGTTCAGCAGATAAATAATATGTCGTCAAAGTCTTGTAACATTTCATTTGCATGATGACCCGCAAATGCTGAGTCATTGACTCAACTTATTGTCTGCTTCTCCTTAAGCTCTTTGGGCTCCATAAGACATTTACAGGTATGACCCCCCACCTGGACTTCATCTATAACACTGAAACTTCTCCAGGTTATCGTTGGTGATGAAAGCTAGATAAACTATGTCTTTCTCTCCTTTATTGCCTTCAGTACAGGAGCAGAAAGGAGGTCTATCAAACCCTGGATGTTGATTTGAAACGCAGACCAACATAAGTGAGATCAGAGAAGACTATATTTATTGAGAGGACTCAGGTCCTTTGGTGTTTGCTTTCTCTTTGAATCTCCATCACACACCTTTCATCAGTGCAGCTCTTATATAAACGTTCTGATGGAGTTTGTAGGAGTTGGACTAATATACACAAATGTGCTGATTGAACTTTGGTATAAGTTAGTGATGATTATTTTGTCATTTGAAAGAGAAGACACACCACTGCGGTTTTGTTGTTCAGTCCTGTGCTCAGTAGAGCATGAGTCTGTATGTGTCAACGGCACTGTTTTGATGCACCATTGCTGTTTCCATCATTCAGCCAAAGACTATTTAGTGAGCTAATGAGCTAAAATGTGAAAGGCGATAAATAAAATCAAGTGCTAAACTTGAAGAGTAATTGGAAATATTCACTTTCTGTTAAAGTTTTCATCCGTCTCAAGGAGATGTTTACAGTCTAAATCCCTGCTGCATTGTGGGAAGTCCCTTATATAAGCAATTATTCATGTTATTTTTGTCTCAATTTGAGGTTACACCCCATAGCGTGGCTCTGAGATGGGCATCTGACGGAGTTCCCAAACTTGTGATTTCCAGCCAGTCGCATGTTTACTTTGGTCGGACGTACCTCTCCACAGCTCGGTGAGGAGCGCTGCTGTCACACCGGCCGCCGTGCCAGGACGCGCCTGTTGATGTGTACAACCGTGGCTGGGAACACTGCGTGTTAGTCCCAACACCAAGTGCAACACTGCGCTGCCTCTTTTATGGAGACCTGTGAACAACATGAAACACTTCAAGTCATTCAAAGTTAGAGCGGACGTGTCCCTGCAGAGAGGTTCACAGACTAATAAGGTTATGTACTCAAACTCAAAGATGTTCACCGAGACCTCTCTCCATATTGCACTGTGCAAACTTAATGCAATACTGCAAAGCCGTTGGACAGACTGGCCCGTGACATGAGATCTTGCCAGCAATCAAAGAGTAGTTTAAAAACACTTATCAGTTGTACTGAGTAACACAAACCTAAATTGAAGGCAGCCAAAACAATAGGACGTTTCTCGTCTCCTGAATGAGCCTTTTTCTTTCCCAACCAGAACACTCACTGTCAAAATTTGTATGTTTTTAGTTGACAAAGAAGGTGCTGTGTGATCAATGAGGTTGATTGAACTATGGTTGATGCATGTGTAAAAATCCCGGACCACAATATTCATGCTTTTCATTTGTCTTTCGTGGACAGAGTGTGTCTTTGTTTGTGCTGTGGAACAATGACGATTGTTGGGCCGAAGGCTCGATGCAGCAGTCTGGTGTCAGGACATTGGAGGTTCTTTGTTGTTCCGCCTGCCCCGTCTCCCCCTTCCTCCCCATTTACAGCTCATTCTCCCTTCCCCCCTCCCAGCGGGCCAAAGTACACTCCGGACCTGCCATCCCTCAGCCGTCCACCAGATGCTCTCAGTGCTGCTCGGCGCGCATCCTCTCCCGCCAACACGCCTCCTGTCATCTGCCGGACCTTCACTGTCCACCGCTTCACCCGCATCAAAGTTACTCCAGATTCACCCGTTCACCTCTCGTTATTCCCTGTCGGATCACTACTGTCGCTGTGCAGTTACCTGACACAGAGTCCCTTCGGTCTCTGGAGTGAGCTTTTGGAAAACAAATCACTAAACTCGTGGTGCTTTTTCACATGTCTGCCTTTGAGTCCAGAACAAGTTTTCCTACGTTGGCATTTGTGACATCTGGATGGAGGAGAGACAATCACAAAAGAGCTCTGTTGTTGTAATTGATCTCAACATGCTGACTCTTGTCAGATATGACAAGAGCACTTTGTTTTCTTTATAAAAACAGTTCCCCGCGTCTGTATCCACGCAGAGTCGGCATTAGTGCTAGCCACGAAAATGCGTTCTTGTTGTGTCTTTTGACGTCTGATATTTCTGTTCTTCATCAGCCGGCTCCAGCTGTACACGAACCAGCTGTTGCGGCGTGTGTGTGTGTGTGTGTGTGTCGCTCCACAAACCGTTGCTGTGGCAGCTCTAAGAGATGAAGCAAAGAAGTGAAAGTCCGAGCTCAATGCCTGGAAACGGGCCTGCTGGGCTGAAGGTGGCCATCGGAGTGGAAACACTCCGTGGGCTTCCTGGAAGTTATAGAGCAACTCAAAACAGACAATTCCCACTAGGGACTCACAAATTGTAGAATCCTTGCATGTTTAACATTAATCCAATCGGGAATAATTTTCAGAATGAGGCACAAAATTACCTCTGAGTCACAAAGGAGCCTGAACGCTATAGAGCTCTGAGTCTAAAGAAGATTTTCATCTTCATGTATTTATCCTGCTTATTTATTTGATTTCTGTTAATTCAGATATTAAGCCCCATAACAATTAGTATAGTAGGTCATTAAAATACAATCAACGTGTAATCACATAAAATTGTTTTAGACTACGACTCACACAGAGTGCAAGTTATTGTGCATCCACTTCATAAAAAAATAGTAAACATCATCAGTTTATGGGAAGATTCAATGAAGACTAAAACGATTGTTAAGATTGCCACAGTTTAGTGACTTGATTAACAATGATTAATGTTTGATTGTTGCCATGTTGTAACCGCAGCACACTGGAACATTCAAAACCAAATGAACACAGGACGATAAAGCTTTCATAAAAGCTTTCAAAGCTTTCATTTCATTCGTAAAGCATGAAGTCAGATTTCACTGCATCTTCACGTTTTTATCTGGGGTCATCCATTCTTCATTCATCCCGCTGGCTTTGTGGAGCTGCCGTGTTACGCAGAGACAACTCCTGCTCCGGGCTAATGAGCATGAAGTGAGACGTCCTCTCTGCACAAACTGCAAAGGCCACCTTCAAAGGAGACACGCGGCGCTCCAGTTCTCGTGGCCGCAGGGAGCCGTCTGCAAGGGCTACGTTTAATATTTTCTCATGTTACCATTAAACTTCTGGTAAAAGATTACATGTGGAAGGAGTTACAGTGAACATGTTTAAATGATCCTGCGGGCCAGATTTGCCCTACAGGGAGGATATTGGTGTCTTTTCACATAATTCTTGTGGTTTGTTCCCTCTGAAAGCCTGAAAACAAAGCTCTTCTTTCCACACTTTTCCTAATGAGGTGGCAAAATAAGAGCGAATCCCCTCAATTCATCTTCTTTTCTCTCCTCTGTCTCCCTGTCGTTATCCCTCTATCCTTTTAATACCCTGCAACAACAACAAAAAAGTGTAGAAATGCTAGCAGGCTCTTGTGATCATTTAAAGAGTCGGGGTCTGTTTGGACACTGAGGTCTGCTCGGTGGGACATTGTAGGGACTTTATTAGCCTGAATGCCTTTGAAGTCCTCCAGACAGCTACAAGAAACTCTCCTTCTGATCAAAGGAGGAAAGAGACTACGAGAAACAAATTAGACAAAGTACAATGATGTGCTCTTCTGCTGCAGAAGTACGGTGGGGATGTTTAGAGAATACATTAATTTAGATGTGAGTAATTGTGGATGTCATTACTGGAGTGAAATTTGCAAATGCAGTGAGCAATTCAGGAGCGTTTAATGTAAATGTGAGTATCAATCATCTGCGAATCACTTTCCATCATCACTGCGTGAACAAATAACAAAATAATTATCTGGAAATTAAACTGGATGAGAAGAGTGAGGTTGACTTGACTGTCTGCATCAATCACATGCGGCTCTTTACGACATAGCTGACATTAGCTGTACTTATCCACACAACTTAATGATGCGTGAAACGCCACACTGTATTAGCGAGGTGTTTGGGATTGGAGGTCTACATTTCACAACACCTAATGCTGCCACGTGTTCGGCTGCTCCTTTCATTTGTCAAAATGAAAGGTGAAAGGATTCATGGGCTGGAAGCAAAGTCTCTTCGTTTGAGACCGTTTGACTTGTCTACGGACAGCATTTTAGATTTGTTATTTTAAAGGTCTTTGTATGGCAGGCAGTGTGGGAGTCATTTCATTGGATAATAGTTTTGTAATTCAGGAATTGCTACTGAGGGAAGCTTTGTTTTCCTATTTCATTTAGTTGGTTAACTACTCAATTATATCGCCTGGAAAGCTTTTTTCTACACGGCTGCGTTTCTAACCCTTCATCATAGAGTCAGGAATACAGTTCCTGTGAATCTTGTTTTAATAATGACATGTAATACTGAATTTTGACCCACTCTGAAAGAAAGGGTCCATTTTATGAGCTATTTGGCTTCCAGTCTGATTCTGATGAGCCAACTCAACCACAGAAATCAGGACACGAATTATGTCTCTTTTGATTCAGGAACAATCCAAATCTTCTAGTAACTAATTCACTGACAGATGAAAGGTTTTGTCAATGCCACGGTGCCCACATGTGCTCAAAAACGCAGAGGAGTCTCTATATTTCCTAACTGATTACTTTCCTAACATTTGGTAGGATTATATGTTCACTACAAATAACTCAGTTTTTTTCAAGAGGGACAATCAGCTGGGATCATCAGCTGGAGTAAGTGACCTCAGCTCCTCCATACAGCTTCCCTTTCATCAGCGGCCAATACCGTAGGTCCTTTGGTCCTTTAGTGAGGTCCCTCCAGCAGACCAGTATCTCTGCTTCCCAAGATAGATGAGATGACTTGAGAGCTTCTTGGCCCTTTGTCTCCCGTCTCTGCGTCACTGCCTGATAATCCAGACGTTACCGGCAGCCTTCACTTGATGCTTTATCTCCAGCCCGCAGCGCCGGAACAGAAGCGCACCAATATGGGATCCACGTCCCCTAACAAGGGATTGTGGGCCGGGGTGTTGGGATACGGACACTCATCAGCGATCAGAGTATCAAAGGTGAACGTGTCATCAAGTCCGCTGCTTTATTTGTGTGGGATTGTGTAAAACCTTTATTTCAAAGTGATTGTTCCTTAAATTACCCGTGACATATTCACCATGCTCATGTTGTATCTCCAATGTGGTCATTTCATATTTCATGGCTCAGTACATCCTATCAGACGCTTAGTTCTGCCGTTCTTTCGTGGTAATAATAATATGTCAGAGTGTTGCATGTGGCATTTGGAATAATGTCACACTACCTTGAACTCGGCTTTAATGCGGCCACAATTAAAGTTAAAGGATGAAAAAAAAGCATTGATCATTCGTGTCTGCATTTAATCATGACCTACTTCTCATAAAACAAATCTGGAAAAAACTCCAGAGTGCCTCGAATAGATCAAATACAAAACAGAGGCGATCTTCCCTGCTCTCAATTCTGATGCAGTTTGCACTGCTACATATCTGGAAGCAAATACTAGACGGATGTAAAGCTGCAGGGTACAATCAGCTCACAGAAGAACCCTGTGAAGATGAGTGGCGCCTGTACAGTTGTTATGGAGGTTATCGCAAAACTCTTCACTGTTAATCTCACGTCAGCATGAGTACTTCAGATGTGACCCAACGAAGAAATAGTCACGTTTATTTTCTCCACAGCTGCAATCATTCATCACACGTGCAATGTAGTCCTTAAAGAGAGAAGATGACAACATCTTTACTAGTTCTAAACGTGTATTTTGCATAACTAGTAGTTATTATTAATCACACTTCATCATTACCACAACATACATCAACAAGTGTCAACGGCAAGAAATGAAAAACCCCAATTTCCAAAAAGGTTCTTTAATAAATAGCAGCAAACTGACTTTAAAAACATCAGCAGCTCTTTGAGGCAAATATGCACAACAATTAGGCATCTGCAGAGCTATTCTACCATTTACTTTGCTGCGGATCATCACCCTCTCCACACACAATAAAGAAGGGGCGCGGATGATTTTGAGTCACACTTCATTGTAGCTCTGTTTCAAAGTTCAAACTGGTTTATGCAACTGATACAAGTTGATACAAACATGCAGGAAGAAAAAACAGCTTGAAATGTTCGGACAACGTATCAATTTGATCCCACCAAGAATATGACTTCTGTCTTTTAGACTAAATGGCAGATAACAGAAAGCACCCCCCCCCCCACCGCCCCCATCCCCCATCCGCCCACACACACATCCGGAGTGAACATTCCACAAAAACACAAACACAAAGATAGACCTGGAAGTGTCCGTAGGGATTGAGACACACTTTGGGGCTATCAGCTCATCCCTCCGCCCCCAAAAACATTTTCTCTCTCCCCGTTGCTACGGTGAGTGGTGACAGGTGTCCATTTTTACATCTTATCATATCTAAACGACAACCACTGGCGGTCCTGATGTGCCTCTGGGATTGCAGTGTCCGTCCCAGGTTTTCTCTTCATCTCCCATCGTGGTTTTCTTCGCTCTCCTACTGCAGAAACAGTATACTAAAAGCCATGACGACACAGCAGCAAGCCACCCAGGGACTCTTCCGCTCACCTGGGGGAAAACAACAGAGCAAAGCTCAAGGCTACATTGTTTAGCAACATTTTGTTGCAACAAGAACGTATGCACATATGAGCTTACCTATTCTGGCACACTTCCAGAAAATCCCTAGAATCCTAAAAAGAAAAAATATATATATATATATATTACATGAAGGAATTATGGACAAAAAGAGAGAAAGAACTTGATTGTGCTGATAGTAAAAGTAAAAAATAAAGCTGGGTTTCATGTTGATATGTCTAGCTACAATAACTGTGATTCCTGTCAGGGAGACGACAAGTCTAGTCCTCTAGGGACAGCGGAGGCAAATGTGGCATTCCAGGCCTCTGTCCCTGCTCTAATGACTGTGTGTGTTTGAGTGTGCCAGACATATTAGAAGTGAATCATGGAGGTTGTACATCTAAGAGTAATAACAATCCAGTGATGATGAACATTTAGGCCTCCCGCTACTTCACGCGCTTCCTTCAGGAGCTTCCGATTCCACACTCACTGAGTCATGTTGGTAAGTTCAGAAATCAAATAAACTGCTCTCATATGAGCTTTAACACTGAACTATTTGGAATCAACTGCTGAAAGCAGAAGGTACGCTGATTATCTGTGTTAAACATAAATAAATTGTTCTAAGATTGGCGCATCACTGCACTGTAGAGAGCCCTGCGTGAAATTAGAGGCTCTATATCATCAGGTTTTACAGGGTTAGAATTAGATAAAGAGTGTATTATTAACACTAACAAGTTGGTTTGACATTGCATGGTGTCCCATTAAAAGAGGTCTTGAGGGGTCAAATAATCAACGCAAAGATTTCAAAGGCAAAGTATGGGATGGTACCCGGTCTTGTTCTTGTCCAGCAGGCTGGGAGCCAGCGCTCTGATGTAAGCGCAGGTACAGATCAGGAGAAGAATCACTGTCAACAGTGACTGGAAGTTGAAAATGGCAGACTGCAATGTGAAAGAGAGTTAAACATTTAGGGTAAAAATGATTTAGTGCACTTTACCAGCAACAGCCTGCTCGTCACATGGTAAGCAATTCTAAACGAGTATGAAAACGAAACCATAGCTCACAAACAGCAAAATGAGCACCATATAACTTCGACTATAACCTTATTGAATGCAACGTATGTATTAGAAAATATGTACCATTGCATGTAGTTTACACACCTTCCCCAACTGTGTTTGCTTACGGTAAAACTGCATTTAATCAAGAATGTAACGTTAGTTTAGATAAATTGTCTGCTTTTTAAAGATTTAATTTCAATACATGATTAGGGGAATAGTCCAGTTGCATACTTTATTTACAATATGCATTTTTCTTGCAAGTGCATAAACAACAACCTCTAAACCCTAATTAATCAATAATATTAAACCCAAAGAACGATGCTGCAACTACGTGGCACACAGCTCGTAACATCGCGACGCTCGCGATCCAACACGCTCATTAGTTTGTGGTAATGTAGCTCGGACTTTCTCACCAAACAACTCGCACTACGAGGGCCTTGGCCATATGTGCTATTTTTATTTATCAACAGAAACATACATGTAACTAATCGGTTGCTTTTCTAAACTTTTAGCATATTTAGCTATCCAATGCTAACGGGCTATTTTAGCATTTCATATACGTCCTGCGTCACGCCGAATGTTCGCTTTTGCTTTCGTCACACTCGTTTTCCAACACACACTACACGAAGAACGTGTTACGCTATATGCTTAATATAAGCTGTAAAAGGGAAGATCCACTTCATTTATAAAAACAAGCTTACCATGTTTGATCTGAGTCAAAGCCACATCACATTTCCTGCTGGCTTGACGTACGTAACGTGACCATAGAGGTTTACGTGACGTAATCACGTACTGCACCGCTGATTGGCTGATACAGCAGCAGTCGGAGGTGGAACCCTGTCTGGGAGAACAGCAACATTAGCGTTAGTGATTGAAGTTTCATACAAAAATGACATCGTCTGGACGCTGCAGTAGTTAGACCATACAGTACCGTAAGTGTTTTGAGAATGTTAAAAAATATATTCTCAATGTATTCTGTCAAATAAAACTTCATGAAGCATGTAGTATCTGTAACGTTATTGTAGGTATTGCTGTTCCTTATTCTGTTAGAAATACAGTTAGAGAGCACACGGCACGTGTAGAACCCGGAAGTTGTCTAACTTTAAATAATCGATACCGTCTGTAATACTATATCTGTATTATACGGTACAAAAAACAAGAGCTTGCTTGAATAGTATAGTGTTAGTGGAAACTGAGGATGGCCATTCTTTCTTTTTAGATTTTACAATGAAATAATTTAAATATATCCTTGACATTTCATGAGGCATTTTGTAATATTGTTTTAGACAAATGCTTTACAAAGTTGCTACTACTTCTATGATCAAACCTACAGAAATATTTGACTGATATTTACAGGAGCATAGCCTAAGAGATCCCACCCGTGTTTTTGGTGATGTGAGACTGACATTTCCGGGGTTCACTTCCTCCTCCAACCAAACATTGCAGCGTCTTGATTAGATTGAGTCATAAATCCCCATCAACTTCTTCCTTCACAGAATCTGCATGTGAGATATACATCTGTGAGATTACAAAACATTAATAATGTTTTGCTGTTTTTCCCTGTTATTGTTATTAGTGATACCTGAGGTTTGAGTTCACTGCTGTCTGACCTGGCTCACTCCTTCCATTATTGCTGATTTATTTGCAAGCAACTAGTAAAAAAGGTTCTGTACTGAAGTGTTTTATTGACTAAAGTAATGTTGGTTCTTTGTGGGATTTATTGATGGAAATGGAAGCGCTGCACTAGAGCATCTAGCGTTCTCTTTCTGCGAACAATGACAACATTGGCTCGCAGGACCATATAAATTCCCTTAATTTACCCTGCCAGCAGGAGCCCTGGCTCTGCTGTTCAGCTGCCGCTCCTGCATCCTCTTTTCACCCCATTTCCCCCAAAAGACTCCTTTTAATCCCGACCACAATTGCATTGGAGGAAGCATGGAGGGAAAGCCCAGTGAAAGTACAGTGAGAGAGGACTGGCTTAATTGTCCGAGCCCATTTAAGAGACAGTTAATTACCATGGCTATTTCTACTCTGTATGAACTCCCTATTTAGAACCCAAAATGCATAATTAGATGCTTTTGTGACTCATTGGCCCAGTACTTCCTGCAAAGTTACGGCTTGCATATGAGAAAATGCTGAAAATGCTGAAGAAATGACAATGAAAAGGCTGAGCGAAGAAATTACAGGGTGAGCAAGAGAACAGGATGAGGACGCCGTGTCAAAGCTCTGAGGATTCAGGCTCCGAGGATTCAGGCTCCGAGGATTTCGGCGGTCCGGTGATTGTGTCGCATCGATCGAGTAAATGCAAAGGGAGGCCATCGTTTTGTTTTTTTTAACTTTGAAGATTTCACGCAGCTCTCCATTCCTGAAAGACAGCACTGTTTATTTAATTTGAGTGTCCTTCTGTCATTACCGCCGGGTCAGAGTCCCTGCACAACAGATGTTACAGTAACTAATGAGTAGCTGGGCTCACTTTATTAGGTTAAAGTTGGACCCTTCAGCTCCCTCATCTCGTTTCGTCCCGCCACACCCCTTCCTGAAGCACAAAGGGTCAACTTTAATCTGCTACGAGGTTCTTGTACGTCCACATGGGCGTGCACTGGTGTGTGTCTTCTGTATTTCATTTTGAATTACCTTGGCCACCTGCTCTGTCAGCGTATATGGCAGGGGATGCAAAAGAATAATACAACAAAAGTGCCGTCACGCCCTAAGTTATAGCGCAGTGTCCAAAGGCGCTCATTTTCATTTTTTCAAACATGTCCAGCTTGGCAAACTGCTAATTTAGCTGTCTTTTTCCCTCCAACCTAACACATTTTGCCCTGTAGTTAAGCAGGGAAGATGTCCAACTCACTTCTCGCTTCACGTGCAAGCAGTAATCACATGGTCTGGCCTGGACATCCGTAATCAAGTAAAAGTTTGGGAAAAGAAAGAAAGAAATGTGTTTGTAACTGATCTGTGGAACATGGCTGCGTCTGGAAGGAGACTTGCAGCATTGAACCAATTAGGCCAAGGGCACGGTGACATTTCCCGAAAAACGCTTGCTCAATGTTGTATTGGCAAACAGTGATTAACTTTCTCAGTAAGAAGTATCTGTGAGAGCGGGGAGCCTGCAGGGTTCGCTTTGACAATTCTGCATCGGCTTGGTAATGGATGAAGTAGCTTGAGATGTGTCGGGCTGTAGTGAGCGAACACATGACATGAATGGCTGTCGTTGTTCTTTGATTCATATTGTCAAATATGATGGATCATGTAGTAATGGTATATATTTACAGAACTATCCACAAAGATCAGCATCATCTTATTGTGAGACATAGTCTACATAGCTGCAGAAACTAAATTAATAAACTTCCATCTCTAGTGTAACAAGACGTTTTAAAAGGTTACAAATGTTGCATTTTCTACCCTCTCGTGGATGTTTTCTATGTGTTCATAGAGAATTATAAGAACCGCAGATGGTTGGATAAATTGTCATCATTGACTTAACGCCAACAGCAGGCCTGCAAACTATGTTGAATGCAGCGCATAGAGCCCAGCGCGATGAGTCTTTTAATTCCTGTTTTTGATTTGCTTCTTGCAGGTCATGAGCGGTACAGTCAGACAGATTGCTGTGGCTACTGATCTAGGCACCCCGTACTTCCTGCGAGTGGACTGGGCCTCAGCCCTCGGTGCTGGCTTCACGTTAGCGCTCACCGATGGCAGCTCGGCTTGGCTTGGAGAAGGTAAAGACTTCAGATATTTAAACACGTAAACACATAACAAATCTGTCACCACGTCGCTGAAGTCCCCCAGGTTTGTCGTGACTGAGCTCACGGGTTTCAGCTTATGTGATCCAAAAAGAATCACATCTTTTGAACATTGACTGGGTTTGTCACCAGGTTTACAATGAGTCAAGCTGCGTGTGCACCTGGCTGACCCCACCTCACAATATTGAAACTGTTGGTCCTCAAACAAGAGGGACAGCAGTGAACCTGTTCTCTTCTCTCCTGCGCTGCAGCTTACAGGTGTAGCGAGTAGATTCACCCCTACAAGGCTTGTCTTTGTAAGTGCAAGTCAGTGTTCTGTGTGTGTGTGTGTGTGTGTGTGTGTGTGTGTGTGTGGTTACATATGCACATGAGAACATTTTCTCTTGAAGGACACCTGGAACATAACTGCTCCCTAGTTTTCTATTGCTGTCCATCTGCAGAGTTGACAGGCAGAGATGGGGTTTGTGAGAGCTCTGTGCGGGCTTTTTTCTGTTTGATGGTTTAATTGGGACCCTCGGCCTAGTGTGAGCAGCTGTGCAACAGCTGACAACATTCCCCCCCCTGGTCTCTGTGAATGCTTCCTTTTGAATATGCTTTCACATGCTACATAATTAATGTTTGCCTCTGCGGTCTGCCATCACCTCTTTACCCTCAGCTGTATGACTTTAAAATGACGCAACAATTAGATGCATTCCTTTTGTCCAGTTTCAGAAGATGAGGTGACAAAGGAAGCCAACAATGTGGGAGCCACAGAGGAGAGATATGTTGAGGATCTTCTCCAAGCGCTAACCGGAAGTGAAGGAGGAACGAGAGGAGGCGACGAAGGGTTGTATTCTTTCCACATCAGTCCAGATCACCGCCATTTCTCATATCAGAAGATTTGTAACGACACCTCGGTGAGCAGAAGCTTTGGTTTGATTTGACTATTGTACTCGGGGGCTAATTAAAATATAATGTATATAGACTGCTGAATGCCGCATGAACTGGGCATCACCTCTGACCCGTTTTGAGGTCTGCAGGATCATTGAAAAGTCTGGCCTTGAAACTCCTATGAATGCAATTTTTAGCTATTTCATCTTGGACGAAAGGTGAACGTAATGTGTGTTCCTGTGATGAAGTCATAGGAAGCTTCACCAACACCACCAAGTCTAAATAACTGCAGCAGTTGTTGCCTTGAGTTACCTGTATGTGCAGCACATCGACACGTCTGCTGTTCTAAACTGCTTGAATCTCTTCCCGACATATAAAACAAGGTTTGACTGGAACCGAAGCTTTCAGACTGCTGTGCTACGGTAGTATTCCCTGGAATTGATTTGGGGGGCTTTGTGTCATTTTTGATGGGCGAATCACACAGATCAATGAAACAAATATGGTTTAAGATCAATTTTGGAGCGTTGTTAGTGATTCTTTATTGTGTAGGTCCATCCGCAGCTCACGCTTGCATTCCACACCGGGCATTTCTCCCTTGTCACTGTTCCCTGAGGGCGAACACATCTAACGACATACAACAAAATAGAAAGGAAGTCTTATTCTTTACAGGGGGCCGTTGAAAAGATAAGGATTATAGTGCCCCCACATTAAAGCAGAATCAGAATGGCCCGGTGGCCTTTGGGCCACTGAAAAGCCAGAGATAGGAATCACTCAGTCATCCAATACCAACAATATAAGTCAGTCTTCTTATGCCCACGGCTCATAAACGCCACCCTAAGGCGGAGCCAGTTTGCGTTAAAGTAAACAATTAGTACATCTCTTTTTGAGATTGTGCAGCAACGTATATACACACACACACACACGTATAGACTGCTGCGCTGTGGCAATTCTTACACGGTGCACAGTGAGTGAGTGGCAGGTTGGACTGAGTGCAGGTCACATGGCTTTCAGAGGATCTCAGTGTTACTCTCACAAACTCGGAGGGGACGCTGTTGCCTCCGGGCGGCAGGTCACTTGGGGTCCTGGAACTGCTGCAGGTAGAGGAGACCAAGGGGGAGAAGGCCAGGAGGTTAGGAACACTGCAGGGACCATAAAACCCTGATTTATGGGTGGGGCCGGCCCCATCTAACAATGTCGAACAACAGTTGATGAGAGCTTTTTCTTTTCTTTCTCCAACTCCCCCAGGCTGTCCTTGTGTCTGTGTGTGTGGGTTGTGTATACAAGTGTGCATGTGTTTGTGTTTGGACATGTGCAGACACACTGTTGGTTTTAAAAGTAAAATGTAGCCAGACCTCTGACATTTTTATTAAAATGGTAACTAACCAACTAACTATATCCACAAGAAATGATGATATTAAGAAGTGAAATTATGTATATTTTAAAGAACACGCATTTATGTTTTGCATGTTTCAAACACATACAAGGTTTCCCAAAATAGAGCTCAGTTTGATTGTTAATGTGAGATGCACAATGATTTATTAGATTAACTAACATGGCCGTGGTGGGGATACTGGTGGCGAGATCCCTGTGGTAACACAATTTGATTAGGTCTTATTTTAATGGAATGATTGAATTGTCAATTCATATTGACAATTCAATAGCTGAAATGAAAGAACTCTCCTATATGTTTTGGGTGGAAGTATGTAGAGATTGTGATAAGGAAAAAACGCACAAAATGATTGACCGTGGCCAAGGGTGCTGTTCAAAAATGTCGCCCATGCTCATATTGTTGCTGACAGTAATCATTGCTGTTCGTGCAGCCTGTGTGTGGTATGCACATATCTAATCCTTGGGGGCTATTTGCATTAAGTGCTAACTACCACCCCTGTCTAACACCTGCTTATTCTTCTTTCTTTTCCTTCTTCTCCCTCGTTTGCCCTTCATCTCCCAACACATCAGAGGTTTAGAAATAGAACATATTTTCCCCAGCCAGATAATTGCAGAGTTCAAAATGAGGCAAGTTCCCTTTGGGAATAAAAGAACAGAGGCCAGAGACTAAACAGGTGTCGAACTTAACCTGACATTAATATTTTATGATCATGACCCTCGAAGTTGTAATGATGAATGTAATTTGGGTGTTCGCTGTTTAACTGCTACTAAGCAGGTGTTTTACGTGGCAAAGACAGACATCATCTCCTCCTTAATGTGTGTTTAAATAGGAATCTGTCATTGGTAGAAATATGAATGATTTACTACAGACACTTTTACTGACACTGAATGTTCTGAGGACGTTGGGGCCTCTAAGTGGATCAACAGCTTCTGTACATCTGTTTAAAACTACAAGGTATTGACTCCCTAACAACTTATGAACTATTGGTATACCTTTTAATTTAGTCAGTAACTTAATTAGGCTGAATTGTGTCCATTGATATAAGTTGATTATACAATGCAACTATTGTTTCTGTTTTTGGCGTATTGTACTTTCTTTGATATCAATCCATTGTTACTTGTGCCGCCTCTCCTTCAGCTTGGTGCACTGTGTGGCGGCCGACCGTTTTATCGAACTAAAATGTCACTCTGTGTTTGAGGACCATCGAGCTGCACAGTTCTTTCGTCACATCAGCTTTTGATCCACAGAGATGGAGATTCTGGTGGTTGACGGCTGTGGTAACTGCAGCTGATTGTCAAGGTTTCATGTTTATCAAGTAGAACTTGTGTTATACAGTAGATCACTGGGGATGATGCCAGTAGTCCATGTTTTATTATTCTAACCCAAATTAAATCATCAAATTAACCCAAATTCTGTGTGAAATTATAGAATATGTACTTGTACATATTGAAAGCCTGCTCTTGACAACAATATTTATGAACAATGCCTTGTTTAAACCAGGCACATGATCATTGTGTGTGTGTGTGTGCGTTGTAGAGATAAAAGGATCATATTACATTTAATTGCCTCCTAGCTGCTTTTGATGGGAACATTCATTGGCCAGTTTTTACCATCTCTGTCATGTAAGTAGACTGACTGATTTTTTGGGGTATTTTTGCAGCTTTTTCTCCATTATTTGTGGAAAATCTAATATCAAAACATTAGATCTTTTTGAATGTTGAGTTCACTGTGCATTACTGTTACAGTAATTTACTGTAATATGTTAGAAAGCAACCATAGAAACTGCTGACGGGAATTAAATTAGAGGATAAGAGATCTCTTCATTAGGGTTTCTTTTTTGTGATTTCAAATCTACCTTTCATAAGTAAAATAATTGAAAAAGTTGTCCTACAACAACTTAATCACTTCCTGGCTTCAACTGGCTGCCACGACAATTTCTAGTCAGGATTTCGACCTCTTCATAGCACTGAGACGGCCCTTATTAAAGTTGTAAATGACACCCGTCTTAACACAGACTCTGGCAAAACTTCAATATTAATGCTATTAGACCTCAGTGCTGCATTTGATACTGTCGACCACTCAATACTTTTGGACAGGTTGGAAAACTGGGTGGGGCTCTCAGGCACAGTCTTAAGCTGGTTCAGGTCATATCTACAAGACAGGAACTATTTTGTTTCCATTGGTGACTTTGTATCAGAAACAACCAACGTAACGTGTGGAGTCCCCCAAGGTTCGATCTTAGGACCGACTTTATTCAACATCTACATGCTCCCACTAGGACAAATCATGCAAAAAAATAAAATTGACCACCATTGCTACGCTGATGACACCCAAATCTATGTAGCGCTATCACCAAACGACTATCGCCCCACAGATCTTCTGTGCCAGTGCATCGAGCAAATCAAAGACTGGATGTGTCAAAATTTCCTACAACTAAATGAAGACAAAACTGAGATCATTGCATTTGGTGCTAAAAAAGAAAGGTTTAAAGTAACCCAACACCTTCACTCTCTGTCCCTGAAAACATCAAATAAAGCCAGAAATCTGGGGGTTATTATGGATTCAGATTTACACTTGGAGAGTCACATCAAATCAGTAACAAAATCGGCCTACTACCACCTCAAAAATGTTGCACGACTTAGAGGGCTCATGTCAGCTCAACACTTTTATAACTAGTAGCCTAGACTATTGTAATGGTCTCCTTGCAGGTCTTCCAAAAACTGTCAGGCAGCTCCAGCTTGTTCCGAACGCTGCTGCTAGAGTTCTAACAAAGACCAAAAAATGTGAGCACATTACACCAATTCTTAAATCCTTACATTGGCTCCCAGTATGTCAGAGAATTAATTTCAAAATCTTACTGCTCACATATAAATCACTACATGGTTTAGGGCCAAAGTATATCACTGATATGCTTCCACTACATAAGCCTTCAAGATCACTAAGATCTTCTGGCACCAATCTGTTAGTGATTCCCAGAGTAAATACAAATCATGGGAAAGCATCATTTAGTTACTACGCAACAAACAGCTGGAATAAACTTCCTGAAGATTTAAGACTTGCCCCAACTCTGACCACGTTTAAAACAAGACTGAAAACTTATGTTCAGCTTCGCCTTCTGCTAAATTTTACCTACATTGCACTTTTAACCTCTGCCTTTAATAAAACAATTTAAATAAGATTTTAATTTATAATTTTATTTGCTGTTTTTAATTGTCTTTTAATTCCTGCATTTTATTTCACTTTATTGTATGAAATGTTATGATGTGAAGCACTTTGAGTCTGCCTTGTGTATGAAAAGCGCTATACAAATAAAATTGCCTTGCCTTGCCTTGTAAGCCAGATTTCTTTTCCACTGACTGCTGCCCCCCCCAGGAATGTCCGTATTTCTCAGTAGGTTGTAGTTGGTGTCTCTTGTATTCTTGGCAGATACCTAATACATTTGTAGTTGTGTCCCTCACTATCTGCACTGGTACTGTGCCACAGCACGCCCTGCGTCCATGGGGACATTCATGCTATCGGGGCTGGACTGAGTCCTCCCTCACTTCCTGCTCTTTATCTGGCCTCACGCCTCTGCACGGCGGACAAGGGAGCCGATCTGCGCTCCGTGCCCACACTTCCCATATCGAGCAGCCATGGCCGACCTTAAACACAGTCTCTTTGTCATCGCGAACACAGTGCTCACCCACTTGCTTCCCTGTTGCCTTGGACACAGACGTTATTTTGTAATAGGAAAAATGTTGAGAAATCATGATAATATATAAACATGGTACTTTAAGCGGGACGTTTTGGCAACAAATTAGATACATTTATATGCTACAGATCTTTATGTTTAAAATTACAATGGTGCTAACGCACTGTTAACCTATGGATTAGTACTTATTGATTAATGAGGGGTTTTGCTCTCTTTTCCTCTGCAGTGATGTGTTGGACAGAACGATAATGGAAGCTCTGTGTCCTCTTTGCCTACACCGTGTTACGGTATAATTATCACTGGAAATGTGTTCTTTTGGCTTTGTCCTCCACACCTACGCCCCCCCCCTTCTCCACGGGTTTGACCTTATGGTCTGGCAAGCTGTGCAGGGACACGCACACACAAACAGTCAGACCACACACACACATCAGACAATGCTCTAATGTTTGACAAACCTTTCCTGAATCCCGAGAGATTTATTCATTCACACGTTTTTGCTTAATCTTTTTTTGTCACTTGATGACTTTTTCAAATACAGTATGTCTCATCCCATCCAACATTTCTGGGATTTGCATCTAATCTCATTTTTTTGTGCATTTTAATCTCCCCTTTTCTGTCGGTCTTGGTTTATTGCGTTTGATGCATCACTATTTGAATTATCATAAATCAGCTGGTAATATTAAACTCTTATGTCTAACGCTGATAAAGCCTAACATCTTTGAATCAGTCCCTTGTATTGTATCGTTGGTTTATTAACAAAGTAGAAAAATGTGGCAGTGGGTGCTGAATAACACACAAACAGCCTGACCTCCCACACCTTGGCAGAGGCTGGCAAATGTGTGCAGATTGACCTTTAACTTTATCTCTGTGTCTCAGGAGAGAAGCAGAAGAAAAGAAAGGCAGCTTTTTATCCCAATTTTGTCTTTTAACAAGCGACTTTGTGTAAAGATTAGCATGATGCTTGCCTACATTTCCACATTTATATTTTGATCGGTTCATCCTTCCTTTTTCCGTGTTGCACAGTAAGCTAAAGGTAAACTCCTGGTGATGTGGAATTCACATGTTTACTTCTTCTCAGAAACCCCGAAAGAAACACAACCTTTTGGTATTTAAAACAAGGAGCAGAAGAAATAAACTGCAGCAGCAGTGTCATTTCCACTGTTAAGCCAGTCAATACCGCCTGCGCTTCCAGCAGTTTAGATCTCTGTATCTGGTGTCTGAAGATGGTTGTTAACCATGTTAACAAGCCGGTCAGGAAGATCGTGGTCTGGAATTATTGTCAGTGAGTGAGAAACAATTGGACATTATAATGGAGTGATACTTTTACTGTACCCTGCATATCAGAGCCCAAAGCCTTCACATTGCCCTCTTTTCTCACAGGGATGATTTAATGCCAAATGACTTTCCTCTGGACGGTCACCAGAGATCTCGAAAGGTAGTAAAAAAGTGAGGAGGCGTTTGTGGAGAAGGTGGAAGGGAGGTTTGTGGTAAGAGTTATCATGACCTCCTATCTGTGCATACAGATTGTAATGGGTGGCCTGCAACTGTGTGCAAGTGGGTACATCTTTGAAGTGGACATGATGACTTAAACGCTATTCAAACTTATGACTGAGCTAAACATCAGGCATTCTTACAGGGCCTCTTCCCTACACCAGTTCTAATTAACAGCGGACCATCGTGCACAAACACTGAATCGCTTTGTTAACTCACGGAGCTCAGTGTCACAAAACAATTCCTCTAAACCCCTGAGAGGAGCGCACTCTGTACCACTGTGACATCATGATGGAGTTCCATGTTTTTATGAGTTCTTGGGAATCTCATCCTCCTTTAGATCTTGGGTGGTCCCCTCTGTGTCCCCATCCTGTGATGTTGACTTTTGTCAAATTGTTGATGTCCTTGGTTTGATCGGACTGGCAGCATCGGTACTGATAAAGCATGCCACAACTGGGAGATGGTTTTCACAGAAGGATCTCTTAATCTATATCGACTAACCCAGCAGGTTTTTATACTATGGAAATGTGTTGGAAAAGAACAACAAAAACCCCAGATGATTTGATAATATATCTGTCCATCAAACTTTGTACTGAAGTCTGGACAAGAGCAAAAACATATTTTCCATTAAGAAAAGACGACGGCACTGTTCTTTGCTTGTTTCAGTGAGGAAATACACCCGGGTCCTGATGCTATTTCAGCCTGCAGGCTATCCTCTTTAGATGCTATGGATGAATGTGTTCCATAGATTGTAGAATATTTCATGCACAAAGCATTGACGATAATTTTTTTTAATTGTTTTTGGAGACAAAGGGAAAGGAAGAAAACATAGAGTAGAACGTTTGACACAAAGAGAAAATGATACTAAGAACAGGTTAAGCTAGAGAAGCTGAGGTGGCGATTTGAAGCGAATGTCCATCTGAAATGTTTGGGTTCCCCAGTGGAGGGAAAACAGCTGTGTGGCCTGCTAGGACAGCATCGGCCCAGGTGAAAACATGACAACTATTTTATGAGCGCTTTTGAAGATAGTGGCTTTATTACAGTTGGGCTGCGACCTTGACAGAGCCATGGGATGATTTAGCACCTTGTCACCTTCTGGTTTCCCAGTACATCATGAGCGGTACCTTTTTTGTGAGTTGTGGGGCCGTGGTGGAAATCTCCGTGGCAACAAGCAAAGGAGACTGCAGCTATACAAAAATATGTTTAAAATTGCTGCTTTGATGTGCAAACTCCCGGTCAAACAGAGTTTTGCTTCCTCAGGGTATTCTGTATGGAACCATTGGCTGTAGATTTAGTCCTTTTTTTGCCTCCTCGAAGATTTGACACGTCAACTAAATGTTCAGAAACTACAGATTTTTTCCGTTACCAGCCGAAAGGCCTTAGATTGGCTCTGTGACTAAGTGCCACAATGATAACTAAATGAGGAATGTTTTATTAGACCTGATACCTGTCTGTGATTCCAAAAAGCCACAAGCGAGAAGCAACAGAGAGGCAACTGTGTGCTCGCTTGCATATTTTACTGGTGACCAATGAATTCAGCAAGTCCCCCAGACAGAAAAAAATACAAATCAACGTTTCAGAATGTATCCCCTCTTCAAACAAAATGTGATGCAATGGTTTGTTACACCTCTTTATTGCCGTGCTTCTTCAGATGATGTTGATGTTACAAATGCATGCTAACTTTCACTTTAAACAGGTTGGGAAGCTGCTTTAGATGCAAACGTATTGCATTTACCCATTCATTTATTAAACACTATTCTATCTCAGGGTTGTTGTGCTTTTTTTATGCAGCTTCTCCCCAGGCGATCCTGTGGTAGTCGCAGGGTAGTCGGGAGGTATAAAATGCTATAAAGTGAGTTGTAGCCATTCTTGACCCCGATTCTCCGCAATGCACAGCAGGTACGTTATATATCGACCAAGCCGCAGAGAGAGCACAAACTGATGACAGCCTTCTGACAACGCATTGATAAAAGCACCTGGATGTATGAGCCTCGGGTCAAAGTTGAAGGCACCATGTAATAACAAAGAAGTGTGTCCCAATTGTATGCCTATTGCATGCAACAGTGCTTACTTTGTGAAAGCAGCTGCACTACTTACTAAATGGTAAAAAGATTTGGAACGCAGCCATAGTCTCAAACCTGAACTTCTCTCAGTCGGCCCCGCTCAAAGGGAGGAACTCGCAGCTTATTCTTACCATGTGCCCTGACCTTTCTTAACTGTCACCTGTCAATGCAGAGGAAGACCGGTGGAGCACTGATGTCCTCCCACATTGCGGCACTTGTCAAGTTATCAGGAATAATGAAAGCCTGCCAGCCAGAAACATTTATGGCCTTAGATATGAATGCTGATCTTCATGCTCTCAAGTTCTCTTTTGATCTCGCACTCTCTTTTCTCCCAACTTTCTGTAGGTGCATTTGGGTTCTGTGGAGCTGCAGCCAGCGCCAGACCCGCTAGCGCTAATCCAGGAGATGATTGGCCAGTCCCTAAAGCACTGTACTCATCTGGAGTCCAAAAACTGCCAGCTGTTGGAAGAGACCCGTAGGCTGAAACGGGAGCATCAGAGAATTCTCCGAGAGTAAGAATGCGATTATAAAAGAAAACGATGCGATGGAGAGCAAATGTCATGTTGGAATGGAAAATCCCCCCCTTAAGATGTGCAGTGCCGGAACTTGTTTATTGGTTGTGTTGTTTGCATTCAAGCTGTCCTTTCTTTATACGTCGCACTTCCAGCTGTTTATATGCACAGCCATCACCATGTATGACATCATCACCGGTCGCCCATTGAGAGTCTGAAGGGTTCCACCCAGTGTTACAAACTGGGCTTGGGATTTCTGGGAACTAAAATGTTTCAGCTGTACGTCTTTCATTTTATGTATAAGTTCATTTCAAATAGACAGACATTGCCAGAGACGGAGGACGTGGGTGACTAATGCCTGGACAGGGTGGAGGCCTCGGCATCATTCCTCTAAGCCAATTCATTTTTGGAAGGCAAACTAACAAGAAATCCTCCGCTTCTAAAACATGCATTTGCCTTTCTGTGTTTGCGCATGTCTGTCCGTGTGCATGTGGCTGGCAAATATGTTGTTTCACACACATCGTTGTTGTTGTTTTCTCACCAGACTGGAACAGCAGGTTCGAGATAAGGAAACGTTGGAGGGTGATCTGTACTCGCGCTTTGTCATGGTGCTGAATGAGAAGAAGGCCAAGATCAGAGGCCTGCAGGATGCTGTCCGCCAGCTGCATCAGACAGATGAGGAAGGGAGACACAGGTCAGCGGACTTTGCTTGAACTGATTCTTTGATTCTCTGGCATAACTGGTCAGCGTTGTTACTATACAATTGTTAGCTCATTTGCTGTTTATTTGTTCACTGATAATTATGCACAAAGAGTAAATCAACTCAATGAGGTTATTGCCTTAGTTGCACACTTTTGTTTTAGCAGCTCAGCACAGAGCTGTGAGATCTGAGTGTATGACTGCCAAACGCAAGCAGTGGCTTGTTGTTCCTTTACGAGCCTGTTGTGTGTCTTC
Source organism: Gasterosteus aculeatus (assembly GCF_964276395.1). Taxonomy (NCBI): domain Eukaryota; kingdom Metazoa; phylum Chordata; class Actinopteri; order Perciformes; family Gasterosteidae; genus Gasterosteus; species Gasterosteus aculeatus. The sequence continues at coordinate 11,747,760 of NC_135701.1, forward strand.
CGTCATTGAGGGCCACAGCGGCTGGAAGGTTTGATTCATCATGGCTGCTTACGTATCTGGCTGTGCTACCTTCCCTGTGGACAGTAATCTAAAATATTGAAAGATGATTCCCAGAATATTTGCTAGCAGTGCAATCCTCAAAGCTTTTTCCTTTTTACTCTCAAACTTGTGTTGTTTCTTTTAGTTACCATGACAGAACTCCGGACAGTACAGAGCAGACCATTCATCCATCTCAGGAGCCAACTATTCTCCTCACAGGTCTGTGTGTGTGGCAGAGTGCAGCTTTATTGTTTCCGTTGGACGGAAAAGCTGTTCCTAAGTAAATTTAATTCAATATTATCTCACAACTCATAAGGAAAAATTTAACAAACAAACAAAAGGAAAAATGGATTGTTTATGTTGAAACATCTAATTACTCAGAATTATATGAATTATGGATTATATTTCACTTTGGGAAAGGCAGCTGAATCGATGCAATTCATAACAGTTGGCAAATAGCTGTGTATTTGCGCGTTAACGCGCACAAATGTGTTTAATTTAATCTGGCAGGCGTGTGTTACGTATATTAAATTATTGATATCAATAGGATTATTAAAAATACGTGTTCACTCACAATGTCAATAATCAAAGTACTATTCCGCAGTCAGAGAGAACAGTGAAGGTTTGACATTTTGTCTTGGGAATTCCGTGGTCTTCGTTCTGCAGGTTAAGTGAGGTAGCGCGGGCAATCGATCCTCTCCTCCTGTGGGATCTAAAAGAGCCTTTTGTTCTTTTACTTCCCTGCACAAGAACCAAGTCCCATTGGCCAGCGCAGAGTGAAGGCATGCGCGGGTGTTGATAGTCTCAGCGACGTCGTGGCTGGATGAGAAGGGCTCCCTGGGGTTCCCGTGGCCCTTATCAAATGAGGCACCAGTGTTGTGGCTTGAAACAGATCTCACACCCAGGTGAGATTTTGACGCCTGATGGGGTTTTGCAGGATTTCAACCAGTTTGGGCTTTTTGAATTCCTTGAGGACCACATGGTGAAGTCGCAGTGTGTGTTTGATCACAGTGTGAGCTGAAGTATCATTAGGCTTTAGGTGATAAGATTAGTCTTCTACCTCTCCATATTTAGGCATGGCCGCAGAGCTATCAGAAGACTCATGCATCAGTCAGGAGAGAATAGAAGACAGATGCTTCAGAGGGCGATTTCAAGCTTTACACAAAGTCCTTATTTGGGACTTTCTCATGGGTCCCCTTTGCTGTTACAACACAATATGCACTCGTTGGTCCAATATTGCGCTGACTTATACACTACATGTAACATGTTTTGGTTGGGCCCATTACCGGTACTCCTTGTAATGTCAAAGGTCACAATGTGACTCAGAAACGCTGCAGACTCTTAAGTGAAACTCTTGAATTTGAACTTTCCTTAAATTTATTTTACTGTCCCATAAACCTGACAGTTTAATGTAATTGATGATGTAAGCAGGTTTCTTTTTTTAACGTAAACTTAAAAGCACGCACAGGCAGAGAATACACCCTCGGGGAGTCAGGTTCTGGGAAACACTTTTCAGTGAGTCATAAACCCACCCAGCGAAGTCTGCAGTGATTGCTTCAACGTGGCCGACCGCGAGGTGGTCGCAGCCACTTCCTGCATCATGCAAAGTGGGCGTGATGTCACAACTGCTGAGTCACCCCCCCCTCCGTACCACATGTTGCAATCTGCTGAGATTTCCCACTGATCAATTTGCCCCAACCCCCCTCCAACCATGATGCTAATACAGTTGCAAAGTACAATGATGACTTCAGCATGTTCCACCTTCTTAACCTAATTTTGCTAAACTTTCTCGAATGCACTAACGCACACGCACTCCTCTTCATTTGAGATGGATCGGGTTGTAGATTACGTATCTGGGTCCCTTTGTTTGCAGGCCAGAAGGGTTTCACAATGCTTTCTTGTGTTTGCAGCTTGTCAGTAAAAATCATATTGCTTATAATGATCTGTGTCGATGATTCTGCCCCCGTATTCTCTCTGGGTTCTGTGTTTTTAACATTATGGGTGTTCCCGGGATAGTTGTAGTATTTACACTAAGTCAGCTGTCCAACAAATTAGTTGTTGGGCGTTTCTCTCTTGGCCTTCACTTGGTCATAATGAAAACAAGCCATGAATTCAAGCCAGTGGTTTTGTTTTTAATATGCTAATGCATGTTATTCCTTCTTGTACGTCCAGCCTTTGTCTCGTAACCGTAGCAACCAATCAATTCACAGCCACCTTCAGAATAATCTGTGGTTAGAACAGAACAACCTTTATTTAGTGTTTGTGAAATTAATATTAGCATACATTATAAAGAGATAGATAAGATAGATAAAGTAAACTTGGTTAATTTAAGTAATCGATTAGAAAGCTTTAATAATCAGTCCAACTAATTTGTCACCAAAGAACACAATCTGAATGAGCCTCTGAGTAAATTCAAATCACTGTTTTATTAGCATGGACTTCAAAATAAACAATCAGTTTTAACTTGTTCTCTTTTCTAGTGACCTTCTAGGGTCGTGGGTAAGGCCGACCACTGAGCCAGCAGCCTCTCTGATCATCTCATTGATTCTGTTTGTATCTTCCACAAGGCACAGCATAGAAGAAGACACTGCTCGAGAACCCCTTAAAAACATTGGGACGCTTTCTGCTAATGTCAAAGAAACTAAGCTTCCTCAAGAAGGAAAGTCTTGAATGAGCTTTATATTAGATAAAGTCCAGTTTCCAACCATTTGGCTGTTGCACAGTTTGAGCCAGAATACAAACTTTTGTGCATAAAATGTTTTTTTTGCATTAAGAACTTTACAGACAATGTGGCCCAAGAAATTCCCCTTTGACTGGCTTGGACCATGTCAACCCCTCAAGGTGTTTAATGTGGCTGGGACCTGATAACGGAGAGTAATGACAGGGCAGTATTGAAGACACAAGAAGAAACTCGTTGGATAGGGAACGCGTAGGAAGCATTCCACTCCTGATTTGGTGACTCAAGATGGAAGAGATTGTGATGAGAATAAGGGGAGACGAGGCTTTGTGACTTAAAGGATGAGTGTTGCATCGGGAAGAAGAAAATGAACAAAAAATAATCAAATAGGTCAGATAGACCCTCTTCATCTCACAGAGAATAGTAACAGTAGCAATAAGTTCACCGTGCACATTACAAGTGCTATCTCCTAATCAGTATTGCGTTTGATCTAACACAATCTGTCAAACGTTTTGAATGAGCTTGCAGCAGTGTTAAAGGGCAAGCAGGTGTGTTTGTGTGTCTGTCAGTGTATAAACAATCGTATGACCAGGCTTGTGTGGAATGTCGGATCTCTGTTCCCGATAAACGTCACAGGGTTTTTAGGTGTTGAGTTGACCAGGGTCAACAGAGGTTAACTGAGCCAATGTGCCATGAGGCTCACACAAATGTGCCACAGATGACACCAACGCAGATTTTGGACTTTGGCCCCGAAACCCCCAAATCCCTTAAATCTGGAGCAAGACAGCCTTCATTTTTTAAATGCATTTGTTTAGATAACAGTCAGACGAACGAGTGAAGGATGGTAATGTGCCTCTCATGTGTTGGATTTACAGTCAGCGGGAATTTCCAAATGAACAGCTTTGATATTTCATTCGTTAAAGATGCGCAGAGGCAAAGTCAGGATGTGGTGAGAGCCACAAAGGAGGTTCTCTGAACGTGTGTGTCTGTGTGTATGCGGTTCATATTCCACGCAGGTTGCGATCTGGAGTGCCATGGCATCTCTGCGGACCGGACCTTTTCCGATGAGGAGGATGAACAGCGGAGGCGAAAGAGCAGGTTGCTAAACAGCCAGAAGCCAGAGCCTCCACAGCAGGAATAACACCTCTGGTTAGTCATAACAAATGAACGCATCCGCAAAGCCATTGCTTTCCTCAACTTACACTTTATTTAGTTGATATCTGTACTGTGGACCCTCTTCACATACAGTAGGAGCACAAACTTTGTATCTGGAAGAGCTCCGATGGGAAAACAAGTAACTCATATTAAGAACGTGTCAACATGACACGAAATCTCTCCAGTCTTCTTTCTGTTAAAGAATAAACGCTTCCATGTGTCCCCAAAACCTCAGAAACAATGAAAGGACATTTTTTTCAAGCTTCATTTAATGGCCTGTGAAATGTTCATTTTAACAACGTTCATTTTAACGCAACTTTAGAAAGACTCGCTGGTGGGTCTGTTAAGACGTTCATCAGCTTCTGTTAGTGTTTTCAGACTCGTCTCCTGAATGTCCGGCACATGCACACGAGGTTGTGAGGTCCTTCCACATCCAACAGCTGCATGTTTTCTCATACTGACGCTGTGCAATACAATGATCACGGGTTCCTGAACGTTTGCTTTTTAGGACCGCGGCCTTTTAGGGTTACACATGGGCTCAGACTAACATTGCGTCTTGTTGGTATGCTGCAGCTGCAAGAAAATATTCTAAAAAGCTACATTTATCACATTTTCTCTCTATCTGTATTGAGAAAACGTTAGTGCAGCATATCCTCATTCGGTGGTTGCATCGCAATAGTCATTTCAACCTGCAGTGGTTATCATGTTGTCGGTCATTATTTGGTTCGTATGGTAAGTTGAGCACCTCTCCTACATTATTTGTTGTGATGCTTCTTTCAAATCCTAAAACCTCATAACATCCTCCCTCTGCTAACATGTGGGGGTTGGCTGGCAAATAAACAACACTGAAAATGACTGCAGTGTTTAGTGTCGCTCGGTTCAACTAAGAAATGACGGCAGTAGATTTTGAGTTCCAGGGAGAACATTCACTTCCTTTTCTCTCATTTGCACTCCTGTCCTTCTATCAGATTTAATTAGAAAGGTTATCCTTTTTTTTGTTGTTGTTGTTATTCTTAAAATAATACTTAAATGGCTTTATTTCTCAGCTTTGGCTCATACCAGAATATAAGTAGGAGTAGATCTCCATATTGAAGGATGAAATATAAAATATTTAAATATGAATACATTTGTATTTCTGCAAAAATTAGAGCAAGTCATGCAAAACCTCCTCACATTACTGTGTATTTCCTTCTCTTCGGCTCTCTTCCTTCTCGCTTCCATCCTCCTCCTCAACAGAGACATCACCCACCATGAATATGATTAAAGCCAAACATCTAAAGTTTTTCTGCTGAAAACGTTTTTCTTGATCCCTCTCCAGTGGCCAGCTACTTTCAAATAGTCACCCCTCACCTCCATACTATCAACAAAAACAGTGGTGGGAGGGGGGGGCCCGGATTTTGTCCCAGTTTGAGAAAGCGACCGTCAGGAAGCCATCTGGTTTGCTTTAACTGCGACAATTATCTGCCCCAGGTTGCGTAGAGACTTGCTGCTTGTCTCTCCACTACAATAAAGCTAAAGACGAGCAATGAATGACGTTATCTGGTTCCAAACACTTGAGACCGCTCGCTCCCATTGCCGCAAAGACTTTGCCCAAATGCGTAAGCTGTCATGTGATAATAGACACTTAACGCCCTCCAGTGCTTCCTCAGGAACTGCTAGTGCTGCTAATGACTTGCAGAACATGGCAGAGGATCTGGACCAGCAGTAATGGAAGCAATTTCGCCCCAGAGCTCAAATCTGGCCGACGGGCCCCTCAACGTTGGCTCCATGTGAGTCCAGGGTAACAACTACGGAGGGACAACAGGTTACGCCCTGAAAATAGGGTGTCACCAACAACGAAGCGAAGCTGAAAAGCTTATTCATCATCTCTTGCTGATGTTTTCCTCCCTCTTTTCATTATGACAACAAACCAGAACCCGTCTCTTTCATTCCCATTCTCTAAGCTAGCATTTGGACCTGCCTCGTTTCTCTTTTCATTTGCCCTTTTACTCGCTAGATGTTCTTTGGCCCGAACTACCCGAGGGGGGGGTTTTGTCGTCGGGTTAATGGTGTTGTGTTTGTCTCGCTTTCTCCACCGCTTCCTTTGCCTCTGCCTGCAGCTTTAGGTCCCGAGGTCCTCAGTGTGTCTTCACACTCACAGTAATGAACCTATGCATTCTGGGTCTTTTTCCAACCATTCTACCTTTGACTTCTGGACCTTCCTTCCTTGTCTTTTAGGATTTTGATGATACCTCTATGTCTGCTGAAGACCACGGGTGGCCGCCTGCATAATCCCACAACACCCGCTTGCTGGTTTAGTAATCCCTAAAGGAATGTCACCCTGGCTCCTCTATACATCCCTTTTGTAAGACGTTTTATAAAGGGAAGGCCAGATCATTTCTGAAGGATCATTCACGGATGAGTGCACGACAACTTGTAAGTGATGATGAGACATTATTATGGACGAGATAGGAAACTAATGAACATTTCAGTTTTTTATTTTTCATTCAGCAGAGCATGCTGTGAATGCTGGATAATCTCAAACGGGTATATTTGTTTTTTCTTATTTTGGAATGTTTCCACTATCAATCTATTGATTGAAGAATCAATCTTATTGTTTTATTTTGGATATCACAAATGTTGGAAATGTATTAGAAATACATGAAGGAGAAGGTGATTCTTTTGATATGTGAAATGTTGTCAATGTGTCTCAGGTGCGTTAATATCTATGGTGAAATGTCTCACATTGCAGGACATTCCAACTTGACTTGAAAAAAAGAGGAACAATAGTTTTTTCTTATCAGTATTTTCTGCAGCTATGAGAAGCATTCATTTTGTTAACAAGGGTAAACATTCAATCTAATAAATCATGACGTGCCTTTGCTGGAGTGTCTGTCATGTTTCTGTCATGAGGCTTTATACCGTACAGTGGAAGCAAAGTGTAAATCAACCATATGAAGATGTGTTATTATGGTTATGTACACCAACTAGCCTGTATTATTGACAAGTTGTCAGCTTGAATAAAATGTATCCTAATGAGAATGTGATGATTACATTTTAAGAAATGATTGAATCCTCAAGATGTAAGTTTGCCTTTGGATTGATAGAAATGTAAAATGAATAAAATGTGTATTAGCATTTAAAAAAAAATGCAAAAATAGCAGCGGCACGAAGAGGCCCCTTACGAGCATTTGTATAACTTTGTACAACATGCATGGATAATCTTATAATATTCCACATTTTAAATTCCATTTTCTCCACAGAGAGCATTTTTGATTAGAGGTATGAATGAAGGGCATTCTAGACAAAACGGTCCACAAAGCAGTCCACGCAGCCATAGGGAGGCGGTGGCTGTGCCAGGATGAAATTAAACGTTTGGTCACTTGCTTATCATCGTCATTCACTTACTGCGTGCACCTGTAGGATTCCCATCATCATGGGAAATAACCGGCGTCTTCCTGCTTTCCTGCCTTTGAGCTGCAGTGAGACAGAGAGATCTTTGTTTAGATTTGGCTGCTCGGTTTTTCTCAGTGCTCCTCACTGAAATGTCTGATGCAGCTTGGACTTAGACTGTATAGAAGAAGTGGAAGCCTTGAGTCTGGCATTTGGCCTGCAGCCGTCTTTGTTGATGGTGGAACTAAGTATAACAGAGCGCTGGATATTACATTTTAGGCGATCGTAGCGGTTACAATTAACTTTTATGGACTGAAAATACACTTTGAAAAGGTTAAAGTTGTAAGAAGAAATGATGTGACAGAGCGGAAGTACTGTGGAAGCAGCTTTTGAACCACATGGTATCTTAATCTCCATTGTTGTCTATGCTAATCTAAATTAAACCACGATTTTCATTCTGTATTCCGTGCAATCTGACCAGACAAGCTGCCCCCTACTGGCCATTAGAACGAATGCAGGTTTAAGTCACGTTGACTTTACTTTTTGCCGGAGGTGCCGTCACGATGTTTGAAAACTGAAAATGACCATTTTTTTAGAGAACATATACTATACTATTAGCCACTCTTCAAACAAGTTGGACAATCAACCAGATTTTTTAAATTCGGTTAAACCAATGGAAAAATAAACACATTTTTAAAAGCTCCTCCATTGGTTGATTTAGCTTCCCAACTTACTTTTGTGTAAGCTTGTGTCAGACTGAATTACCGGTGACTCATTTCGCTCGCAGTGGGAAGTACCGCGGTGTCTGCTGGGGTGCAGGCACACATATGGAAGCAAAGCAGTGGGCAGACTGTTTAAAATGACCCTGAACATATATCAGGTCAATACGACCCAGCGGTCGTCCTTCCCGCTGGGCTGCTTTGAATAAAACGTGTAAGCTTCTGCTCTGTGCAAACTATACGTGTGAGACCATACGCTAGTCGAGATACATTTGGCTTCCAGTCTGGCCTTTATCTTCTCGGGTAACCATGATAGTCGTGTGCAAAAACCTTCCAGATCCATCGATAATGTGGATTATTTGTGATGTATTTGAAATATCGCTGTTTAAAGTCACATATGTTGGAGCCAAATTTTAGAGGTAGAACTTTTCTCGTTTGCTAAACCACACAGAAATCTCCTCGCTAAACTTAGTGCTTTTCTAGTGGAGATTCTTTTCTGCACTGGTCTTTTTTTGCCAGTGGCAAAGAGTAAGTGGGATAAGTGTGTTGGCTTGTGTCACCTTTCAGTGATTTTGTGTAGTGTTGTTACCGCTAAGCTATTTTAAATGTCTGTGAATACCACTGTTGCATTTTAATGGTGACCAAAACAGATTTTGAAAACATCCCTTAAAATGGTAATTGGAACAAAAAAACAAAATGACTTTCTATAGTCGTCTTGAATTTGTCTCATAAATGGTAGTTATGTTCTAATCCGGACTTCCTCTTGCACAGAGACCAAAGCATCGACAGGCTGTCCACATTCATGCCTTCCCTCACGCTGGTCTAATTGATGCCTGCCTCTCACACACACACTTTTCTGCGTTTGAAGAGCAGAATCCTCAGGAACAACTTTGCCACAGAGACTCTGCGTTGTCATGGATCACACGTGATGAGAAATATGAATTTCGATCATTTCCATTCTGTTCACGTTTAGGATTGTAGCAGAATGAAGGAGGTTTGAGAATGAAATGGTGCACCATGCTACATTATGTGGTCTTTTCAGAAGGGCCGCGGGTTCGAGTGGTGCCCCTTGGTGTGAACGGTTCAGCTTGGACCTGTGCTGAGATTGGACCTGTGCCACTTCAGCTCTCTGACTGACACCTGCCTGTTGATTGACACCTGGTGCACAGGACTCCAGACAGTTGTGCCACTCGTGCAGTGTTTTTTACAACAGAATCGTGCAGGTTTTTCTTTCTTGCCTTTATTTTCCCCCTTTCAATTATTTTGATGTTGTTTGAAAAAAAAAACAAGTGAGCCTGTTATTCAGCTGCTGCTGTCTGGGTTTCAAATAAGTTTCTACCAAGCCATACATACAAATATCACAAAATATGTGAGTGATAAGTGGTTTTGGTCTGTCAAGAAGTCACTTGGCCTCCTGCTAAAGCTTAAGGGGTTTGCTTATGTTGTCTGGGCTTCTGCACTTGGCTCCAAAGGCTCAAGGTTCATGTCTGCCCAGAGGCCAATTCATTTTCCCACATCTTCTACTCCACGCAAGGGGCTTCACTCATAAAATACACACACACACACACACTAGCTTGATTCCCTGTACCTTGGGAAATCACAACAAGCTGTTTTTACTGTGCCTCAAAGGTTCCACTCTGACATTGAACATCTTGCGTTTTACTGCTATTTATTAATTAGTGTTTATTTATGCAAGAGCAAACGGAATGTCAAATATATCCGGCGACTTCATATTTCTTCTGTTCCATTTACGCTTGTAGATATTGGATGATTTCCTTTGACCGAAACAAAGAAACACCTTGTGACATGTAATCTATAAACACAATGAAATCAGAGCAGCTTTTGCCTTAAAAATTGTGACTTTCAGTAAGACGCATTCCTTGGGTTCAGAGAAATTTGACAGGCCTTTAATGCTGTCTTAGGTAGCGTGGCGCCGGAGGTAAACCGCCTTTTATAGGTCATGTGATATGTGGGTCATCCTGGGGCCCGCACAGCGGATCCCCAGGATCAAACACTCTTTGATTGGCTGTGTGACTCATTGATTTATGGGTGCTAAAACGCAACAGTGAGAGTTTCACGCTGACACGTACAGTAGCGATGCTTTACGCAGCAGTTAGTTACATTTTGAACTTAACGATTTCTCAGTCAAGAAGCTCAGGTTGTCAAATGATTTAATGATTCCCTAAACTCCAGCTAAGTAGCTCTAAATGATGTTGGTTGTCAGATGGCATATTTCAAATTCATTGTTTGGTTAAAATATGAAAGCGGTGTCCTGGAGCGTTGGCGTCAGAGTGCTCTCCGTCTTTGTCAGTCCGTCATTGATCGCGGTGCGTGAACCTTTGTTCTCCTCTGCATGCTCAGACTTCTAACATGTCTCACATCCAAAATGTTGACAGAGGTATAATTGTCTTATTGTCTCATGGAGACGTATGGCCACAGGAAGAGGCAGGTCGCAGATATCCATCCGTTATCTTCAACGACTTGTCGTGTTCAGGGTTAGCTTGGCGGGGGCTGAGGCCGGACAGGTCGCCACGCTGTCGCAGGGCGAGATAGGAAATTGGACAAATTTGACAATGTGTCAACGTGTTAGGCCTTTCCTTTCTGCCCCACTCCCAGTCCTTCTCTTTCTCAGGATACGGCTGTCAAAACCAGTCCGGCCTTGCAGAGGGAAGATGCACTTTGGTTACTGGTGCAGAGCCCTAAGATGATTACAATGCACGCAGGTTTGGAAAGGCACTTACAACTAACAGGGGCCCTCAGGCTTTAAGGGCAATTTTCTACGTTAGAGGCTTATCTCCTCCGCTCCAGCTACTCAGCTGGTGTGAGCGCCTACAGAAGCAAACAGCATGATTGTAAACAATTAGTCCACCTGACTAGAGTCGGCGACCAGACCTACCAATTAGTTTAATTCACATGCACAACGCTATATGGCTCTCTGGCTTTCCCAGTGAAGGCCGTACTATGAGCTTAGTGCCATTGCACTTCAACCATGATGTTATCCTGTTACAATTAAAACAGGCTCCTATATGTCAAGTATGTTGGTGGATGTGGACAAATTGATAATGGTCACCTTGATAAGTTGCAAGTGCCTTTTGCTATCCGGTCTTAATATACAATCATTCAGTATTTTGGAACGTAAAGCAGAATCACAGCAGAAATACATGTCTTTAAGCATGGCTGAGTCAATTTTAAAATTGTTCTCTTTTATGACATGTTAATGACAATGACATTCTAATGACATGTGATTCACATGTTTGAACAATTCTGTTTTTTACCAAAAGTGAATGACTCATTGGAAACGTTCTCTTGGTCACACCGGAGCGCAAACTACATATCAGACATATTTAAAATATTTTGGATTCTGTTTACACAAGCTGGAAGAGACCCATCCGATCTCACACTGCTGGGTGCTGTACTGAGTGCCAGGCAGGAGATTACTACACACACAAACTCAGATCACTTAATTAACCCCTCCTACTCATCTAAGCCAATCATTGTGATTGATAGGCACGAGTTAGAACCGTGGTCCCCCGTGTGGAAAAGCCAAGCGCAAAGGTTAGTTCAGCCCCCATCCGAGTCCATGTTAATCCGAGTTCACCCCTAACATTTCCAGATGATCCAGTTGTGTAAATTAACTCTATTTTTATTTCCATGTAGGCTACAAACCCTGTAATGTAAGCACACAACCACATTGCAATTAACATGATTGTCTAAACAACCTATTCTTAATATAGGTTGAGGCGAGCTCCATTGACTGGAATTGGAGGAAACCCGCGACTCCAAAAGCGGTCTGAAGTGGCTACGGGTCGGATGGGAGGTTCTCCCTCATGCTATTGACAGAAATGTGTTCGTTGGAACAAACAGTGACTCAGTTCAACTAGAGACATGAGCGCACCACCCGGTTTCCATTGCGCACCCGATGACCGGCGCGTTGCACAGAGCGCATCAATTCGAGACTTAATCACCAACGCTTGAGAAAAAATAAAGCAATAAACATGTTTACACGACCACGATAAAGTTTTGTGATTTGGCGTAAGTCATTTCTCGCGTGATTGCTTAATAATGCTATTGAAATAAATCGTATTTGGAACTTGTGTGAAAGTGAAGATGAACTCAGTCTAAACAGATGGATGTGACACCAGCGCGCACGATGGGAAGGGTCTAAAAACAGTCCGATTGGAGGAGACCCCCCTCCCCTGCCCCCCACTCGCCCCTCCCTTCCCCCCATCCCAAGGTGTCTCATTCACTTTTTTTTGGGGCACTCAGTCCCTCCTCCCGAGCACAGACGAAATAACAGTGTGCGTTAGGCAAAATTGAGCTTATTGCTTTCCAGCACTGCACGTTTTCCGTCGCTTTCTTCAGAACCAGCAGCATCTCGGAGTGGAACCCCGACACTTCAAGGAGAAGAGGAAGGCGCACCGGGAGGGGGGGAGGACACGTTTTTGCACCGAGTTGGAAAGGAGCTCTTCGGGCACTTTTTACGCACCCATGTTACGCACTGGGACTAACTGAATTTAGCGACGCGTATCAATATTTTATGGAATAAAACATCATTAAATGTAAGTATTATTTTTTTGTTTCGGTTTGACATGAGCTATAAATTAAAACTGTTGCGCTCAAACAGAGAACTGGTGGAATATGATGCCATTGTGTTTGAAATGATGAAACATATACTGTTTAACTCCAGAGTGTAAATGATGTGACTCGAGCGCCCTGCGATGCCGCGTTGTCCTTAGATAACCCACCATATGTCCCGCCAGTGCGTGAGGCAAGTGGATTTCAAACTGGTTGCAGGTCACTCCATGAATTAAAATGAGAATAATTAATTGACTGATCAGGTTGTTCATCCTTCCAACAAGAACCAGGAGTTTCTATGAAGAAAAAAAAGACATTTAAAGCGAGTTGTTAACATGTTTTCTTTCATCAGTGAGCTTCACGCAATGCTCCAAAAAAGTGGCTACAATTTACATTGTGACGCTGAAGTGATCTTACCCTTTCTTCTGATTTTATACAACCTTTCTTCAAGGTTTATGCACGTCGTTCTACAAGCAGATGCAACCTTTCTGTCTCCTTATATCTACCCCAAATATTTTTATATGTTATGTACAAAAAATAAATGTATATATTTTCCATTATGTGTGTCCGTTGGTTTGGGATGGACTAAGTCACAAAGTTGTCACAAAGTGAATTGCCCCCGTCATCTTATAGTCAGGGTTTAGTTTGTTTTTATTACAGTCTGCAGCTCCACCACTTGTGTTTATACAGTGGGTGGACATGAGGACATGAGGACGGGGGGCTGACCGCTCCTGTCGTCTTGCCTCCAAGAAACGACCGCACAAGAAGCTTCAATTATTTCTAATAGGAACTAATGTAAAGATTCGGCTAGTTAATGTGATACGCGATAGAAAAATAATGCCCGTGGTTTCCAATTTGGTTTTCAGAATGTACACTTGTTTTTTCAGAGGGATATCAATATCTAGAACAATACAATTTTAAGTAAATTTTTTTCTGTTTAAAATTTAAATCATGTTAATCCAAGCTGAGTATTCAGTTGTTAAAAAGGCAGCAGAGTTTGTTTTAATTTTTTTTAGATAAGGAAAAAGTTATTTCCCATTGATTTTTCTCAAGCCCATACACAATAGTAAATATTTGACCACAATGGAATGTCTAAAACACAATTATTAACGGCACCCTTTAGCCCGCCTAAAACAGCTCTGCTCAAAACGGCCCATTTGGTCTTGATGCTAATGAGCCCCCCCCCGCCATCCCCCCGCACCCTCCTCTGCGGTTTGAGCATGGCCTGCCACTGTGTCATCATGAAATGTAAAACACCAATGATTAAAAATAGTCCATTAGTCCATCAATCTGTGATAGAAATGTAATAATTATATGAGTCCAATCATTTTGCAGTCAATATTGCTGAATTTGTATTTTCCTGTGCAGCTAAGAGGGAAAGACACGAAGGGAATAAAACGTCCCCTCACATATAACATATCGCTTTGAGCCAGCAAGTTTGAGAATGTGGGGTTCAACAGGGTGTTTCTGAATGATGTCCCCAAACCCTTCAGCCTTTTCCCAATTGTATCTGGGCCATGGTCTTCATATGTTAAATCAATCCAGTGTTTCCGCTACCATTGTATGGGGGGGGTCACCGGTAATCCATTTTGTTCTTGTGCGTTCTAAGCCTGCAACGCAATGTAGAGAATTGTGCTGAACTGTGTTGGGGTGAGCGGGGGGATGTGGCGGGGGGAGGGCCAGGGCGATGTAAGGGAGACTTTACTTTGGTCTGATGACGTCGGCAAAGCCCGTAACTTTACAAGACGTACAATAAATGTCCTAATACACATTATTTTTTTCTCTCCACCAGATGATTCCATACATAAAATATGTGCTGTGGTTGTATTGTCTCTGTGAATCTGCCACTGCAACAGGTACGTTTCGAATGAGCAAATGTTTCTTTACCTCTGCTTTCTCCCTCCCTCTTGCTCCCCCAATCTCCTCCTTTCTTTTCTTTCTTTAACTCACTATTCATTTTTACACCTCTGTGAGTTTCCGCTTACTTTAAGTTGTTTGGCATGGTCACATTGATCCGCCGTCTGACTCCACATCTTATCAGATGTGTCACTGTTGCCTGGCAGCACTTTTAAGTTTTACCGTGTTCTTAAAGTAGCAGTCTTTGAAAAACCTCTTCTGGGATTCGTCCTGTAAATCCGAGACTTTACCCGACCCTGGCGGGGGGCAGTGTTGACTCCCGGAGGTTCGCCTCTCGGGCCCCCCTGGGCCCCCTGGCCCCCAGTCACCTTTCAATTAGGCTCCCCGTCTGGAAATAACAGCTGGTCCCTCCCCCCCCCCCACCGCGCTCTGTTAAAACACACACACAGTCATGCCTCTGGGGCTGTCCCACCACTCTTTCCAGAGAATTTGCTACATTGTTCCTGGCGCCCCCCCCCCCCCCCCCCCCCCCCCCAAATAGGTGAATCTTCTTCCTCTACACCAGGCAAAACATGATTCAGCATGTTGCCCTTTGTTTGTGTCTGGTGTCCTGTATGTTATCCCCTTTGCTTTGCTTCATCACATATCAATTGAGTGAGACTCAGATAAACTTAGCAGCTTTAACTTGGGGGGGTCCAGCAACCAGTAACATGTTTTGCATTGTCAGTCTTAGCATCTTTCCTGTTTGCTGTCAAAATGTGTAACATCCGCCGGTGGATTTTTAATTAAGAAAAGAGTAGGAGGTGACAAGAAGGAAGATACATGATATTGTCCAGTGTGTTGCGGTGACATTATTTTTTTGTGGGTCTACCTGTCATTCTCATGAGGAGGGATTTACGAAGGACGTCATGTGACTCAGCAGTGGCCTAAGATGAAGTGATGCAAACATGGCTCTGACGCTCCCCATGTTTAACCAATTATCTGTAACTTCATACGAACCTGCTGTACATACACTGCAGTCAGTGTTGAATGTGTTCCCACACCCAGCATTTTCAGGATGAGGTTGGACTTTCCAAGAGTCATTTTCAGTCCGTGATGCATGTTCTTTTTTAATGAGGCTGGGTGTAGTTGTCCCAGCCCTCAACACAAATGAACCGGCAAGTTAATGTTGTACTTTCAACGGCTAAAATGAGAGTCAATAGAAGAAATATTATTTGTAAGGAAGAAAAAAAACAAGGGTATTAAAAGTAAAAATAAATGACCATAGTAAACACATTTATATGTATATCGAACCGTTTTGCTTTTGTTTTTTTCAGGCTCCAGCGTCTTATCAATAATGAGACCAGTCACCGGGTCCCTCTCGGGGAAGGTAAATCTTCCCTGCTTCTTCTCCATCATCCCAACATCGGCACCATCAGTCGTTTCCAATGCAACGGCCCTTTACAGCAGAGATTACTTACGCATCAAATGGACCAAAATAGATGGAGACGTGGAATCCACGGTGCTGGTGGCGCAGAATGGCGTGATCAAAATAGGCTCGAGCTACAGGAACCGCGTCTCCGTGCCCAGTCATCCTGAGGATGTAGGCGACTCTTCGTTGACGATGGTCAAGTTGCGTGCCAGTGATGCGGGCACATACCGCTGTGAGGTCATTTACGGCATTGAGGACACCCAGGATACAGTGAACCTTGATGTCAACGGTGAGAGAGTCACCGCCCCCTCCCACGTCATGATGGAGTCAGACTGGAGGCTTTTGCATTTCTTTCCCAGAGATACTCTCTGAACGCAGAGGAAGGGTGGCCGCAAGGGTTTAATAATAGTGAAATGCAATACAAGTGGCGATAGAAGCAGCAGCTACCCGGTAGTTACACAGAGGAGCAGTCGTCACTTCTTCTTTTAGAGGCGATGCCTTCTTAAAAAACGAGACTGAGAGTGAGACTGGATCCCTGTGCAAACCAAGTAGAGCCACGGTTAATTCCCAGAGATCAGCAATCTCACCCAGCAACCCCAGCAAGCCGTTGTAGCCCAAATATGGTGTTACACACGTTTACTTTATAACCTGATCCATCTTGGGTGTTACATTATCAGTGGAGATTTGTCTTTTAGTGGGGCGCTCAGTGGGTGTTCTAAGCCTTTTTAACTTGTACTGAGCGTAAAATGATGCAACATCAGTCCAGTACTCTCTTTTAGGGGGGGGGGGGGGGGTTACCAGTCCATTCCTAGTGTCATTATGTCACGAATGGACCCTGGGATAGTTTTCTCTAGTTATCAATCATGTCGTCTGTTTATTGTCCAAAAATATAATTTGGAGTTATCTCTTTCATTAGTGGTGAAGTGTAGAGTATTTAGTTTTTTATATTCTTCTTGGTCCATTACCATGTTCCCCATTGTCACAGAAGCTGAGGGACTCAATTTTTTTACGCATGCTGTCTGCTTTGTCAGACATGTTACATTATTTACAGCACTGAAACTAAGCTGATTGATTCCACGTCACTATGTCCGTGTTTCTATACAAAACTAAGATTTTTGTTGGTCATCTGTTCCTCAATTTGTTAACAGGCGTTGTGTTTCACTACCGGACGAGCACCAACAGATACACTTTGGATTACCCGAGCGCGGTCCAAGCTTGCCAAAATGTTGGAGCAACCATCGCTACATATGACCAACTGAAAGCAGCTTATGAGGATGGCTTTGATCAATGTGACGCCGGCTGGATTGCTGACCAGACAGTGAGGTTAGCTCCGTTTTAATTGTCTACACAACAATGCAAATCAATGATTAATATTTGACTGCTTTTGCATTCGACCACGTGTAGCAATTCTCTCATTTGTCTTTCTATCTGCACAGGTACCCAATTACAAGGCCAAGGAAGGGCTGCTACGGCAACCTGCTGACGAAACCTGGAGTCAGGTCATATGGGAACCGGAAAGAGACGAAGACCTATGATGTATACTGTTACGTAGAAAAACTTGATGGTGAGTCTTAAACAAAGATTTTCCACCCATGAGTTGTCCTTTAGAACAGCAGCTCATGCATATTTTAAATGTTCATGCAATGTCACTAAATTACTATGAATGTAGATTTATTCTTCACCATATGGGGCTTTGACAAAGTTGGCAACCACATTGTGGTAATTGGAGTTCTAAATGTCTGTGACACGGGAAATCCTAATCTCCCGGCGATCAATCTTTGCCTTTCTTTTCAGATTTCGTGCCTAGTTCATGGATAATTTGTTGCCTGTGAGATGTTACTGTATCTCAACTCTTCATTACACTTTGCCATCTTTATTTCAGGTGAAGTGTACTACGCTCCCGTGACCCGCAAGATGACCTTCGAAGAGGCGAGTGCAGAATGTAAGGCGAGGAATGCTGTCCTTGCATCCCCCGGCCAGCTCCACGCGGCCTGGCGTCATGGTCTGGACAGATGTGACTACGGCTGGCTCTCCGACGGCAGTGTACGACATCCTGTCGCAGTAGCCAGAGTGAAGTGTGGGGGAGGCCTGCTTGGCGTCAGGACCATGTACCGTTACAGAAACCAGACCGGCTTCCCTGAACCGACTATGAAACTTGGAGCCTACTGTTTCAAAGGTAAACTCCCTCACATGGTCGTGTTGTTAGTCTTGGGTATATTTTGCAAAAAGTAATAAAGTGTTAACCTTCATGAGCAGGATTGTGTATGTCATACATATTTTAGTTCAGACAGTGAAAGAGACCGATTGACGTCACAGACCGTTCACTGTCAAAACCAAGCCTGGACTTGCAGGAACAATGATGTCATCCACTATTTGCTTCTGCCCCACCCTCTGAGTTATCCCTATTCGCCCCTCATTTTTACATCTGAACTAGACAAGCATTTTAACAACCTGTCTCCATTTATTGTGGAGGAATTATTTTTCCTCAAGCCTTGCATGACAATCTAGTCTTGCAGATCTCAGTGTACATTTGAACTCCCCGTCCCACATCTTTGTATCCCGCCCAAATTTGCCAAGAGGAAAGTAAAACCATTGTGGAAAAACTCAGTTAACTTCAAATGGGCAACACATGGAGGGGCTATGATCAATAGTTTATTTGAGAGTTTATGAACAGTATCTGCACTTTAAAAATATCTTCGCTCACCAAGGCTCCTGAAGGTTTATCCCTATTCAACCTCACTATCCATGTGAAACATGCATACGTACATAACAGAGTGCTTACACTGTTCATGTTATTCATGAATTCTTGAAAACCGCCTCCGGACCTACTTGTAGGTCACATTTAGGAATACATGGAAACGACTTGTAGAAAACTACGGCGATTACTGACCGCGGGAAGCCAGAGGAATATTGCTATGGATCGTTATAAATAGCGACACTTCATGGTTCACCGGATGTTAGCAGAATTATTCTAATCCCTCCTCAAAGAGAGGTCTTAACTAATCAGTAACCCAAGGGAAAAACCAAATGACAGCTGAGAGCCACCATCTAGAGAAGCGCCAAAGTAACTAATACCTCACCTGTCAGCTCTTTTAGTCCGACCATCTAACTCTCTTTTCTCCTTTTTCATCTCGTTTCCGCTGAGTTTGCCCTCCGTCATTCTCACTTGTACTTACTTATCAGAGCAGACGTTTGAATACTCGGACAAAGCTACTGCAGGACTTCTAAATCCAGCTACCCTCGGTGACCCCTGAACCGGCCTTTCCATCTTTACAAATGAGAGGTTGGACAGATAAGCCGTCCCCTGCCTGGCCAATTTACTGCCCCTGAGCTATACTCGCTCTCCTAGTGATAAGTCCCTCTGGAGTTCAGAGGCCACACAAACAGGCCACCCTCCCCTCCTGCTCTGTGTATTGCATGTCAGCTCTCTCAGGCCTGTTGTATTTATGCCCCCGTCTAAGTGCTTTTCAAGTACCTCCGTTTGGTTGAACTCACTCCATCACTTCCTGCTCACAATAATATCTCCCCCCCCAAAAAAATATAAACCCACATCTGTTAAACAACACAGAAAGACAGGTAGGCAGGAAGTTTATGCAGAAGGAAAAGGTGGATAATTGCCCTCCGATTGGGCTCCGAAAGGGCCCGAAGGAAACAAAGGCCTCAGTGACGGCGTCGGTGAGATAATGCAGTCTGTGAGGGCAGGCCCCGTTTATTTCCTGTTAAGGAAAAACGTGGCTCACACCTTACATCAGAGATAGATTCATGAAGAAAGAGGGCTGGTACGTAATGGTCAGCAGCTGGCTTCACACAGTCTGTGTGCGCCAGCGAGGAAAGCTCTAGTTCTGTTTATGGCTTTGTCTAAATGAGGGAGAACAGGTGGAAGGAGGGGCGGGGGCGAGCATAAGGCCGTTAAAAGGAATTCATTCACTCATAAAACGGAAAAGAAAGTAGAAAATTAATCGGTAAGATTTTATTAACCATCACTGACACGTGAAAACCAGCAACGGCTTCTTAATCACAGTACAACATGAATACAAACGCTTCACCAATGACCAAATGTCAGGGCCCAGGGTAAGAGAAAAGGGCAAACGCAGGGCAACTCTAATGAAACCACATCTCTAGATTCACTTCTGCTTTATGCCCTGGCTAATTCCTTTATAATATTCATGTGGATCCTTTCAGGCAGAGATGGAAATGTTTAGAGAAACATTCACTTAACTGCACTTAGTTTTTAACAGAAACTAGAGCACTTTGAAATGACCTCATCTGCTTTGGGATGATGTTAAACCTTTAAATCTTATTTCATTAGGAAACAAGAGGTAAACTATTAAAAGTAAAATCATAAGATAATCAGCAAGATGAAGTTGGTTATTTACTGTGATTTTGTGTTATTTTTTCAAAGGTAAAGTCATACATGCTACACAAAGTAGTGTCACACTGTTTTTGTAGTACTGCCATTTGATTCATAAGGCTTAACAAACTTATAAGTAATTGTATCTGTTTTGCTCCTCAGTTAAGTGTTACATTTAATCAGAGTTGTCTGTATTCTGCTTTACATTTGAAGGCGTAGCACTTTATTATGATTTTAATGATTTTTCTTTTTTCTTTTGATGTGTCTCTCAGGAAAGACTAATGTGATTAACCAGACGTCCTTCGTGGACGTATCTGTGGTTGAAACCCTCACCACCGACATCAGCTCCACCACCTCCACCCCTTTACTTGAGAGCAGCGCCGCTCTGCTTACCCCAACATCTCAAAGTGTGTCTCCAGACTCTGCTGCTCCGAAAAATCCTCCATCAATGTTCTCTACCAGCATGACTCCAACTCGCCTCAGTCCGACAGGCCAAGAAGAGGAGTTATTCACCACGGTTTCACCCACCATCAAAGAGGTGGAAGACACTGATGTCGTAACACGGGACGTCGAAGACTTGAAACGTGAAAATGTGACCCACGTGGACTCTGCTCCTCACGCTGGTGACACATTCTCAAGGCCCCAACACACAACTCAAAGCACACCCACCACCGATTCACCTGCTAAACCCTTTGAGGGGCCTCACGATCAGTCAATAACTGAGATCGGCACAACAACGCCATTCCCAGAGCATGAGGAGGTTGAGTTTGTGGTACAAGGACGGCCGCCTACTGTGCCACCCCAACGAGACCTCTCATCCAGCCCATTGGACAGCTCTAGTAATACTGAGGAAACGACATCCGCCTCAGCTACTACCAGTTCTACTACCTTCATGTGTAACACCAAACCCGGCACTGAGGCGGAGATCACCGCCACAGAATCGCCAGAGACGACCCGCGCTTCCACACAAGTCACACCTCGAGCGCAGGACGTAGAGACCCGTGCCGTCGACTACGAGGAAGAGACCACGCCGGGAGCTGCGACAGCCGGCACAGCTGAGGATATGACATCGGCCACCAGTCTGCCGCAGCACAGCGGGGGCTTCTCGGCAGAGGACGACAAAGTAACAAAGGCGGGCACAGATTTCAAGAGCACCACACTGGGTGCAGTGGTTGCTGAAGAACGATCAAATGAAGTGACGGCCATCATTCAAGATGTATCAGGTGAGAAATACCAACAATTTTATTTGGCAACTTTTCTGTTCAATGCAATGGGTTCTGTGTAATTTATGTGTAGTTCAGATTTGGCTGAGATAATAGGACATTGTGTCATTTGATCTTACATTTGATATAACACAATAATGAAATGGTAAAACTTGTAAGGAGGGCCTTGCAAAAAGCAATTTGTTTTAACCCCAATATTGTCTGTCTATTTGAAGAATATGATTGTTGCCTTACTTTCTTTTACTATTTGCTACAAGTTGTTGCCTGCCCTTTGTTGAGTCTGATGTCTCTCATGGAGTCACTTATCATGAAGCTTGATTGCACAGTAGCTGGGAGTTAGGGGAGGCCGTGCTGTCCAGGGTCCTGAAGTAGGGAGAAAGTTGAATTTAGACTGCAAGTGAAAGGAGTCAAGCTCAAATCAAGGCTCAAACATTTACTGCTATTATGCATTTTTATTGTATGACTCCCATTTTTTATTCCGTTTTTTAAGAAAAATAAAAAACTTTTCAACTGTTAAGTACATTTCTAGTAATTTGCTCTCCAAATTAATATACAACTCAGGGGTACTTGTAATCTAGACAGATAGTTTACAGACAAAGTGAGTCTTTATAAACAATTTATACATTCAGGGTCACACAAACAACATAGTTATTCATATTATTTTGCTGCCAATAGAACACTACATTTCCATATTTCAGCTATTATAAGGATATTTTTTACTATATGGTGCTGGAGAGTTGAGAATTTTGAAATACATACTTTGGCTGTTGAGGTCAATAGTGCATGATCTCGTATGTAAACAGCAGCTGCATCATTTTGTACTCCTAAATAAATTTAAGCAAACATCGCTACGGTGACTCACTCCTCGTGAAAAACGCTCT
Source organism: Gasterosteus aculeatus (assembly GCF_964276395.1). NCBI lineage: Eukaryota > Metazoa > Chordata > Actinopteri > Perciformes > Gasterosteidae > Gasterosteus > Gasterosteus aculeatus. The sequence continues at coordinate 11,770,020 of NC_135701.1, forward strand.
TGTTAGAGGAGAGATATTTGGTAAATAGAAAAGGAAACAAGTGGAAGCATAAGTTGTTTGGCACTTTTCGGAAGTTGGTGTGGCTTTTTGAAAGTAGGCCTCAGAGAGCTATGATCTGGAATCTCCTCGAGGTTATACACACTGAGTGTTCATCAACACTGTGTATATGTAGTATGGTCGGTTTATTATGGTCAGACATACAAACTCTTCCTCTGTGTCCGCATGCCTGGTGTGTATTTGTACTGCAAATCCCTATGCGTTTGCAGTATTTCTCTCCTTCTGTGCGCATGCACCATCTAACTGGCAGTAACTGAGACGTGTTGGCAGTGTACCTGAGTAAGCACTGAGTCCTCCCACAGACTGTACGCCACCTCAAGAGGTGATGTCATCGCTAACGCAAAGCCTCCCTCTCTGTGCGGACAGCTGAAGGCTGCACTCGAGGATTCTTTCTGGCCTCTCAGTCTGGTCTTGTGGAAAGTATTATGGCATTGTGAGAAGTGTGTTGTCTGGCTGCATAGCAACAAAGTGCACAATAATATCAATGAATGAAAATTTAGTGTTGCCCAAATCTGTCAGTGTTGTTCTCATTCAATGTGTTTTTGAGTAATTCCAGACAATTACATTGTTGTGTTTATGTATTGATTTTTGTTCCAACCACAAATGTTACTGAATAATGCACAGAACCAAAAAAAGTAACGTTTTATTGGGCTGTGGTTCGCCGGCTGCCTTGTGCATATTATCAGATATGTCCAAAACCTCATGCTGTGGCTTTTTCTCAAAGCATTGATATATTAAGGGAATTGGCAAACAAAACTGGAAGTGCTTAATGGGCTTATATCTTCTTGTGCTTGTGTTTGCATATGGAGTATGCGGATATACTAACAGAGTGTCGTAAGGTGGGTGTGTGGTCACTGTGTGGTCCAGCTAGACGTTGAGCAACGTGTATGCGCTCAGAGCCGACAGGTGTTGGCAATCGTAGCAGAGAAAAAAGCAACAGTGAAGTTGTCAAGCGAAAGGAAATGGATTTTGTTCGAAACTGCGTTGACTGTTGAAGGACTTGACAATGTGTATGCTTTACTGGCTTCTTGATAATATTTTATATTAATTTTAACAACAACCCCTGTGTATTGAATAGTGGGGATCTTTATAGTGTAATATCGTACTTACAACTCCCGGGATTTAAGAAATAAAATGTGGTTTGTTGTTTTTCTGTTCTTTTTTTAATCATTCATTTCAGTTCTCAGCAATCACATTGTAACTTTTTTTAAATTTTTTTCCAGTTGACCAGGCTTTACAGCAACAAGATCCCCAGTCTTCCACTATACCAGTTGTGCCCGACCATCCCACCCCCTCCATTGCCGATGGAGAACCCATCCAGCAGAGTGGCGAACCAGACCTCTCCTACCAAGCATCTGTAACTATTACTCCAACTGTAAGCTTCATAAATGCCAAAGATGAGCTCACACTAGAGCCAATGAGTGCAGAAGAAAAAGAGGTCAAAGGTACCCAGATTTTGACAAATGTGTCAAGTTTGGGAGTGAGCGAGGAAATAACCACAGGGTTTGATTTTAGTTGGACCGATCTCCCTGATAGCTCAGCGGAATACACAGAAGAACCGACCAAAACACTTATTTCTACAGAGATCCCAGATATTGATCAGTATGACTCTGAAATATTAGTTGAATCTACACCTCCTGATATATTACTTGGAGAAGATGACCTGATCATAAAGGACACTACAGACACAACCTTTGCTCCAACACTGGAGGACACAGTATCAAAAAGTACACAAAAAACAGTACCGGGCCCAGCTGCCACACACTCCACAGAGGGGATGACTCATGTCACATCTACCGCTGCCGACTTTGTTCCTACGATAACACCAGCTGAGCCACAGATCACCAAAGCAACTGCACAAACACAAACCCAGAAGGCTAAAAAGGAATCCACCTCTGTCATTCCCACATCTGTACTAGAAGAGGCAAGTGTGTCAGGGCGGACTCTCACCTATGTAAAAAATGACTCAGAAATGACTGAGACAGAGAAGTCGAAGGAACAATCCTATGTTACTTCTTCAACCAGACTTTACACAGCCAGAGATAAAGCAGAGACCACAGAAGACATAAAGAGCACATCTGCCACTCCAGCTGCTGAACACAGCACTCAGTCTACGTTACAGGCTGTGTACACTCCCTCCTCGGGCGACCCTGAATGGAAAACACCAACATTGACAACTCGTGACTCACAGAGCTCCGATCAAGATGTGGGGGGAGGAGGAATGCCAGAAGTCCCCCCAAAATTAGCCCTCAGCACAACAGATCCAACAGTATCTAGTGGTTCATCCTCTCTTGAACAGACAGCAAAGACTGAGGTGACGCCGGTTGTATATTTAGGCAAAACCGAATCATCGGCATCTGTATCACCTATTATTGCTGACACTTCACCAGGTACGGCCTCAAGTCAGGGAGGTAGTTCAATCAGCAAAAGCCCTTCCTCAACTACTGAGAAAGCTGTAAGTGATGCAATGTCTACACCAGAGGAGGATGATTCAAGTGTGCAAGCAGTAAACATGTTTACAACCGGCCCGACTTCACATACTTCGGCTGAGACAATAATGTCATCTTCAAGTCCAAGTTCCACAAATACAACAGATGAACCTCTGTGGGAGAGTGAAGTAACATCAGAAGCCGCAGGCAAAGATAACGCATTCATTCATGCAAATGATAGATCTCCCACCACCATGCATGAGCTGAGGGATCCTTCGCCCTTATACAGTGCTATTGAAATTGTCAAGACAACAATCACCTCATTCCACAAATACTTCAGTCCGTACTCTACACAAAGCACATTATTAACGACTGAATTTCCTAAGGAAACCACTGATGTAACAGATGAGCAGACTTCAGTACACCAAACCTTCTCACCTGTGGCCACCTATACTCCTTCAGTCACAAGCAAAGTAAAACCCTATGAGTCTATTTCAAGTGCAGCCTCAACAGTGGAAATCTCTGGTGTAAATGGAGTTACAAAGACAGGATCATCAAGTCCCAGCACTGCTGTACAAATTACAGATGATCAAACTTCTGGGACGACATCAACACGACCTAAGCACAGCACAACTACTCATACTGGTGCAAAAGGGACTTTCTCCACTTCTTCACTTGAAGAAACTTCTGGCAAACAGACAACTGAAAAATCAAGTAAAGAGTCTCTAACATCTACAACCTTGCCATTGTTTAGCACTGACAGACCAGCTGCACAAGTAACGAGTCAGTCAGAAAGCAGACAAGCCAGTACAATTACCGGTAAAACAGAATACAGTTCTGTTTTCTCTACAACAGGTGATGATAGGTTGGGGGAGAAGAAGCCTGGAATGGCTGCTCAGACATCTGTTGTTTCAGTAACATCTTCTGTGGACAGCACTGGAACACCCAAAACAGAAATGTCACCTAAAGCAGAAGAGACTGAAGCCACAAGGGGTGCTAAAAAAGCATCAATGACAACAGAATCAAATGTTTCCCTCCCTAAAACCGAGAACAACCAAGAAATGACTTTCAACAAAACTCCGTCACTTAACACGCCTAAGACACCAACATCAGAGTCACATCAAATCCTTTTAACTTGGACCTCATCTGTCACAGCTATATTGCCTCTCAAAAGCACTTGGGAACCATCAAGTACTTCTGTTGTTCCAAAAACTACTGTTTCAGACATTGAAAATGAAGAAGAAAGTAGTCAAACTACACTGTTGGAGTCCATACCTTCCATCAGTCAAATAGCTAAGGAACCTAAGACTGCATCATCCCTCATTACCCTGGTCTCAGAAGGTTTTGGAGACAGTACAGAGTCACCATCAGTGACAGCTTCCAGTCAAACTCAAACAAGTAATACTTCAACATCAACTGTAACCATAGCGTCATCACTCTACAGTACTGAGAAACCAACATCAGAATCACCTGAAACAAAAGAGAGTGTATCAACAAGTCAAACTGAGAAACTATCAGCTTCAGCAAAGACCACTTCTACCTTGTCAACGACAGATGAAGATGGATCCGGTGACCAAACAGAAAACATGTTCACTCAGACCTCATCTGTAATAGCAAAATCGTCTCCCTACACCACTGTAGTACCATCAACATCTCGTGTTACATCGTCTGTTACTTCTGAAATTAAGGTGGAGGACATTGGCAGTGAATCTACAATGGTGGAGTCCATTTCTCTCATCAGTGAATCAACCATGACGCTTGAAACATCATCATTCCCCATAACCATAGATTCAGATAGTTCTGGGGACAGCACTGATAATTTCACTGAAGAGTCTCATAGTAAAACAACTGCAGTGTCTTCATCTTGGACTACAGAGTCACCATCAGTGACAGCTTCCAGTCAAACTCAAACAAGTAATACTTCAACATCAACTGTAACCATAGCGTCATCACTCTACAGTACTGAGAAACCAACATCAGAATCACCTGAAACAAAAGAGAGTGTATCAACAAGTCAAACTGAGAAATTATCAGCTTCAGCAAAGACCACCTCTACCTTGTCAACGACAGATGAAGATGGATCCGGTGACCAAACAGAAAACATGTTCACTCAGACCTCATCTGTAATAGCAAAATCGTCTCCCTACACCACTGAAGTACCATCAACATCTCCGGTTACATCGTCTGTTACTTCTGAAATTGAGGTGGAGGACATTGGCAGTGAATCTACAATGGTGGAGTCCATTTCTCTCATCAGTGAATCAACCATGACGCTTGAAACATCATCATTCCCCATAACCATAGATTCAGATAGTTCTAGGGACAGCACTGATAATTTCACTGACGAGTCTCATAGTAAAACAACTACAGTGTCTTCATCTTGGACTACAGAGTCACCATCAGTGACAGCTTCCAGTCAAACTCATACAAGTAATACTTCAACATCAACTGTAACCATAGCGTCATCACTCTACAGTACTGAGAAACCAACATCAGAATCACCTGAAACAAAAGAGAGTGTATCAACAAGTCAAACTGAGAAACTATCAGCTTCAGCAAAGACAACTTCTACCTTGTCAACGACAGATGAAGATGGATCCGGTGACCAAACAGAAAACATGTTCACTCAGACCTCATCTGTAATAGCAAAATCGTCTCCCTACACCACTGAAGTAATATCAACATCTCCTATTACATCGTCTGTTACTTCTGAAATTGAGGTGGAGGACATTGGCAGTGAATCTACAATGGTAGAGTCCATTTCTCTCATCAGTGAATCAACCATGACGCTTGAAACATCATCATTCCCCATAACCATAGATTCAGATAGTTCTGGGGACAGCACTGATAATTTCACTGAAGAGTCTCATAGTAAAACAACTACAGTGTCTTCATCTTGGACTACAGAGTCACCATCAGTGACAGCTTCCAGTCAAACTCAAACAAGTAATACTTCAACATCAACTGTAACCATAGCGTCATCACTCTACAGTACTGAGAAACCAACATCAGAATCACCTGAAACAAAAGAGAGTGTATCAACAAGTCAAACTGAGAAACTATCAGCTTCAGCAAAGACAACTTCTACCTTGTCAACGACAGATGAAGATGGATCCGGTGACCAAACAGAAAACATGTTCACTCAGACCTCATCTGTAATAGCAAAATCGTCTCCCTACACCACTGAAGTACTATCAACATCTCCTGTTACATCGTCTGTTACTTCTGAAATTGAGGTAGAGGACATTGGCAGTGAATCTACAATGGTGGAGTCCATTTCTCTCATCAGTGAATCAACCATGACGCTTGAAACATCATCATTCCCCATAACCATAGATTCAGATAGTTCTGGGGACAGCACTGATAATTTCACTGAAGAGTCTCATAGTAAAACAACTACAGTGTCTTCATCTTGGACTACAGAGTCACCATCAGTGACAGCTTCCAGTCAAACTCAAACAAGTAATACTTCAACATCAACTGTAACCATAGCGTCATCACTCTACAGTACTGAGAAACCAACATCAGAATCACCTGAAACAAAAGAGAGTGTATCAACAAGTCAAACTGAGAAACTATCAGCTTCAGCAAAGACCACCTCTACCTTGTCAACGACAGATGAAGATGGATCCGGTGACCAAACAGAAAACATGTTCACTCAGACCTCCTCTGTAATAGCAAAATCGTCTCCCTACACCACTGAAGTACCATCAACATCTCCTGTTACATCGTCTGTTACTTCTGAAATTGAGGTAGAGGACATTGGCAGTGAATCTACAATGGTGGAGTCCATTTCTCTCATCAGTGAATCAACCATGACGCTTGAAACATCATCATTCCCCATAACCATAGATTCAGATAGTTCTGGGGACAGCACTGATAATTTCACTGAAGAGTCTCATAGTAAAACAACTACAGTGTCTTCATCTTGGACTACAGAGTCACCATCAGTGACAGCTTCCAGTCAAACTCAAACAAGTAATACTTCAACATCAACTGTAACCATAGCGTCATCACTCTACAGTACTGAGAAACCAACATCAGAATCACCTGAAACAAAAGAGAGTGTATCAACAAGTCAAACTGAGAAACTATCAGCTTCAGCAAAGACCACCTCTACCTTGTCAACGACAGATGAAGATGGATCCGGTGACCAAACAGAAAACATGTTCACTCAGACCTCCTCTGTAATAGCAAAATCGTCTCCCTACACCACTGAAGTACCATCAACATCTCCGGTTACATCGTCTGTTACTTCTGAAATTGAGGTGGAGGACATTGGCAGTGAATCTACAATGGTGGAGTCCATTTCTCTCATCAGTGAATCAACCATGACGCTTGAAACATCATCATTCCCCATAACCATAGATTCAGATAGTTCTAGGGACAGCACTGATAATTTCACTGACGAGTCTCATAGTAAAACAACTACAGTGTCTTCATCTTGGACTACAGAGTCACCATCAGTGACAGCTTCCAGTCAAACTCAAACAAGTAATACTTCAACATCAACTGTAACCATAGCGTCATCACTCTACAGTACTGAGAAACCAACATCAGAATCACCTGAAACAAAAGAGAGTGTATCAACAAGTCAAACTGAGAAACTATCAGCTTCAGCAAAGACAACTTCTACCTTGTCAACGACAGATGAAGATGGATCCGGTGACCAAACAGAAAACATGTTCACTCAGACCTCATCTGTAATAGCAAAATCGTCTCCCTACACCACTGAAGTACTATCAACATCTCCTGTTACATCGTCTGTTACTTCTGAAATTGAGGTAGAGGACATTGGCAGTGAATCTACAATGGTGGAGTCCATTTCTCTCATCAGTGAATCAACCATGACGCTTGAAACATCATCATTCCCCATAACCATAGATTCAGATAGTTCTGGGGACAGCACTGATAATTTCACTGAAGAGTCTCATAGTAAAACAACTACAGTGTCTTCATCTTGGACTACAGAGTCACCATCAGTGACAGCTTCCAGTCAAACTCAAACAAGTAATACTTCAGCATCAACTGTAACCATAGCGTCATCACTCTACAGTACTGAGAAACCAACATCAGAATCACCTGAAACAAAAGAGAGTGTATCAACAAGTCAAACTGAGAAACTATCAGCTTCAGCAAAGACCACTTCTACCTTGTCAACGACAGATGAAGATGGATCCGGTGACCAAACAGAAAACATGTTCACTCAGACCTCATCTGTAATAGCAAAATCGTCTCCCTACACCACTGAAGTACTATCAACATCTCGTGTTACATCGTCTGTTACTTCTGAAATTGAGGTAGAGGACATTGGCAGTGAATCTACAATGGTGGAGTCCATTTCTCTCATCAGTGAATCAACCATGACGCTTGAAACATCATCATTCCCCATAACCATAGATTCAGATAGTTTTGGGGACAGCACTGATAATTTCACTGTAGAGTCTCATAGTAAAACAACTACAGTGTCTTCATCTTGGACTACAGAGTCACCATCAGTGACAGCTTCCAGTCAAACTCAAACAAGTAATACTTCAACATCAACTGTAACCATAGCATCATTACTCTACAGTACTGAGAAACAAACATCAGAATCACCTGAAACAAAAGAGAGTGTATCAACAAGTCAAACTGAGAAACTATCAGCTTCAGCAAAGACCACTTCTACCTTGTCAACGACAGATGAAGATGGATCCGGTGACCAAACAGAAAACATGTTCACTCAGACCTCATCTGTAATAGCAAAATCGTCTCCCTACACCACTGAAGTACCATCAACATCTCCGGTTACATCGTCTGTTACTTCTGAAATTGAGGTGGAGGACATTGGCAGTGAATCTACAATGGTGGAGTCCATTTCTCTCATCAGTGAATCAACCATGACGCTTGAAACATCATCATTCCCCATAACCATAGATTCAGATAGTTCTGGGGACAGCACTGATAATTTCACTGAAGAGTCTCATAGTAAAACAACTACAGTGTCTTCATCTTGGACTACAGAGTCACCATCAGTGACAGCTTCCAGTCAAACTCAAACAAGTAATACTTCAACATCAACTGTAACCATAGCGTCATCACTCTACAGTACTGAGAAACCAACATCAGAATCACCTGAAACAAAAGAGAGTGTATCAACAAGTCAAACTGAGAAACTATCAGCTTCAGCAAAGACCACTTCTACCTTGTCATTGACAGATGAAGATGGATCCGGTGACCAAACAGAAAACATGTTCACTCAGACCTCATCTGTAATAGCAAAATCGTCTCCCTACACCACTGTAGTACCATCAACATCTCGTGTTACATCGTCTGTTACTTCTGAAATTAAGGTGGAGGACATTGGCAGTGAATCTACAATGGTGGAGTCCATTTCTCTCATCAGTGAATCAACCATGACGCTTGAAACATCATCATTCCCCATAACCATAGATTCAGATACATCTGGGGACAGCACTGATAATTTCACTGAAGAGACTCATAGTAAAACAACTACAGTGTCTTCATCTTGGACTACAGAGTCACCATCAGTGACAGCTTCCAGTCAAACTCAAACAAGTAATACTTCAACATCAACTGTAACCATAGCGTCATCACTCTACAGTACTGAGAAACCAACATCAGAATCACCTGAAACAAAAGAGAGTGTATCAACAAGTCAAACTGAGAAACTATCAGCTTCAGCAAAGACAACTTCTACCTTGTCAACGACAGATGAAGATGGATCCGGTGACCAAACAGAAAACATGTTCACTCAGACCTCATCTGTAATAGCAAAATCGTCTCCCTACACCACTGAAGTACCATCAACATCTCCGGTTACATCGTCTGTTACTTCTGAAATTGAGGTGGAGGACATTGGCAGTGAATCTACAATGGTGGAGTCCATTTCTCTCATCAGTGAATCAACCATGACGCTTGAAACATCATCATTCCCCATAACCATAGATTCAGATAGTTCTAGGGACAGCACTGATAATTTCACTGAAGAGTCTCATAGTAAAACAACTACAGTGTCTTCATCTTGGACTACAGAGTCACCATCAGTGACAGCTTCCAGTCAAACTCAAACAAGTAATACTTCAACATCAACTGTAACCATAGCGTCATCACTCTACAGTACTGAGAAATCTACATCAGAATCACCTGAAACAAAAGAGAGTGTATCAACAAGTCAAACTGAGAAACTATCAGCTTCAGCAAAGACCACTTCTACCTTGTCAACGACAGATGAAGATGGATCCGGTGACCAAACAGAAAACATGTTCACTCAGACCTCATCTGTAATAGCAAAATCGTCTCCCTACACCACTGAAGTACTATCAATATCTCCTGTTACATCGTCTGTTACTTCTGAAATTGAGGTAGAGGACATTGGCAGTGAATCTACAATGGTGGAGTCCATTTCTCTCATCAGTGAATCAACCATGACGCTTGAAACATCATCATTCCCCATAACCATAGATTCAGATAGTTCTGGGGACAGCACTGATAATTTCACTGAAGAGTCTCATAGTAAAACAACTACAGTGTCTTCATCTTGGACTACAGAGTCACCATCAGTGACAGCTTCCAGTCAAACTCAAACAAGTAATACTTCAACATCAACTGTAACCATAGCGTCATCACTCTACAGTACTGAGAAACCAACATCAGAATCACCTGAAACAAAAGAGAGTGTATCAACAAGTCAAACTGAGAAACTATCAGCTTCAGCAAAGACCACTTCTACCTTGTCAACGACAGATGAAGATGGATCCGGTGACCAAACAGAAAACATGTTCACTCAGACCTCATCTGTAATAGCAAAATCGTCTCCCTACACCTCTGAAGTACTATCAACATCTCGTGTTACATCGTCTGTTACTTCTGAAATTGAGGTAGAGGACATTGGCAGTGAATCTACAATGGTGGAGTCCATTTCTCTCATCAGTGAATCAACCATGACGCTTGAAACATCATCATTCCCCATAACCATAGATTCAGATAGTTCTGGGGACAGCACTGATAATTTCACTGAAGAGTCTCATAGTAAAACAACTACAGTGTCTTCATCTTGGACTACAGAGTCACCATCAGTGACAGCTTCCAGTCAAACTCAAACAAGTAATACTTCAACATCAACTGTAACCATAGCATCATTACTCTACAGTACTGAGAAACCAACATCAGAATCACCTGAAACAAAAGAGAGTGTATCAACAAGTCAAACTGAGAAACTATCAGCTTCAGCAAAGACAACTTCTACCTTGTCAACGACAGATGAAGATGGATCCGGTGACCAAACAGAAAACATGTTCACTCAGACCTCATCTGTAATAGCAAAATCGTCTCCCTACACCACTGAAGTACCATCAACATCTCCGGTTACATCGTCTGTTACTTCTGAAATTGAGGTGGAGGACATTGGCAGTGAATCTACAATGGTGGAGTCCATTTCTCTCATCAGTGAATCAACCATGACGCTTGAAACATCATCATTCCCCATAACCATAGATTCAGATAGTTCTGGGGACAGCACTGATAATTTCACTGAAGAGTCTCATAGTAAAACAACTACAGTGTCTTCATCTTGGACTACAGAGTCACCATCAGTGACAGCTTCCAGTCAAACTCAAACAAGTAATACTTCAACATCAACTGTAACCATAGCATCATTACTCTACAGTACTGAGAAACCAACATCAGAATCACCTGAAACAAAAGAGAGTGTATCAACAAGTCAAACTGAGAAACTATCAGCTTCAGCAAAGACAACTTCTACCTTGTCAACGACAGATGAAGATGGATCCGGTGACCAAACAGAAAACATGTTCACTCAGACCTCATCTGTAATAGCAAAATCGTCTCCCTACACCACTGAAGTACCATCAACATCTCCGGTTACATCGTCTTTTACTTCTGAAATTGAGGTGGAGGACATTGGCAGTGAATCTACAATGGTGGAGTCCATTTCTCTCATCAGTGAATCAACCATGACGCTTGAAACATCATCATTCCCCATAACCATAGATTCAGATAGTTCTAGGGACAGCACTGATAATTTCACTGAAGAGTCTCATAGTAAAACAACTACAGTGTCTTCATCTTGGACTACAGAGTCACCATCAGTGACAGCTTCCAGTCAAACTCAAACAAGTAATACTTCAACATCAACTGTAACCATAGCGTCATCACTCTACAGTACTGAGAAACCAACATCAGAATCACCTGAAACAAAAGAGAGTGTATCAACAAGTCAAACTGAGAAACTATCAGCTTCAGCAAAGACCACTTCTACCTTGTCAACGACAGATGAAGATGGATCCGGTGACCAAACAGAAAACATGTTCACTCAGACCTCATCTGTAATAGCAAAATCGTCTCCCTACACCACTGTAGTACCATCAACATCTCGTGTTACATCGTCTGTTACTTCTGAAATTAAGGTGGAGGACATTGGCAGTGAATCTACAATGGTGGAGTCCATTTCTCTCATCAGTGAATCAACCATGACGCTTGAAACATCATCATTCCCCATAACCATAGATTCAGATACATCTGGGGACAGCACTGATAATTTCACTGAAGAGACTCATAGTAAAACAACAACAGTGTCTTCATCTTGGACTACAGAGTCACCATCAGTGACAGCTTCCAGTCAAACTCAAACAAGTAATACTTCAACATCAACTGTAACCATAGCGTCATCACTCTACAGTACTGAGAAACCAACATCAGAATCACCTGAAACAAAAGAGAGTGTATCAACAAGTCAAACTGAGAAACTATCAGCTTCAGCAAAGACCACTTCTACCTTGTCAACGACAGATGAAGATGGATCCGGTGACCAAACAGAAAACATGTTCACTCAGACCTCATCTGTAATAGCAAAATCGTCTCCCTACACCACTGAAGTACTATCAACATCTCCTGTTACATCGTCTGTTACTTCTGAAATTGAGGTGGAGGACATTGGCAGTGAATCTACAATGGTGGAGTCCATTTCTCTCATCAGTGAATCAACCATGACGCTTGAAACATCGTCATTCCCCATAACCATAGATTCAGATAGTTCTGGGGACAGCACTGATAATTTCACTGAAGAGTCTCATAGTAAAACAACTGCAGTGTCTTCATCTTGGACTACAGAGTCACCATCAGTGACAGCTTCCAGTCAAACTCAAACAAGTAATACTTCAACATCAACTGTAACCATAGCGTCATCACTCTACAGTACTGAGAAACCAACATCAGAATCACCTGAAACAAAAGAAAGTGTATCAACAAGTCAAACTGAGAAACTATCAGCTTCAGCCAAGACAACTTCTACCTTGTCAACGACAGATGAAGATGGATCCGGTGACCAAACAGAAAACATGTTCACTCAGACCTCATCTGTAATAGCAAAATCGTCTCCCTACACCACTGAAGTACCATCAACATCTCCGGTTACATCGTCTGTTACTTCTGAAATTGAGGTGGAGGACATTGGCAGTGAATCTACAATGGTGGAGTCCATTTCTCTCATCAGTGAATCAACCATGACGCTTGAAACATCATCATTCCCCATAACCATAGATTCAGATAGTTCTAGGGACAGCACTGATAATTTCACTGAAGAGTCTCATAGTAAAACAACTACAGTGTCTTCATCTTGGACTACAGAGTCACCATCAGTGACAGCTTCCAGTCAAACTCAAACAAGTAATACTTCAACATCAACTGTAACCATAGCGTCATCACTCTACAGTACTGAGAAATCTACATCAGAATCACCTGAAACAAAAGAGAGTGTATCAACAAGTCAAACTGAGAAACTATCAGCTTCAGCAAAGACCAATTCTACCTTGTCAACGACAGATGAAGATGGATCCGGTGACCAAACAGAAAACATGTTCACTCAGACCTCATCTGTAATAGCAAAATCGTCTCCCTACACCACTGAACTACTATCAACATCTCCTGTTACATCGTCTGTTACTTCTGAAATTGAGGTAGACGACATTGGCAGTGAATCTACAATGGTGGAGTCCATTTCTCTCATCAGTGAATCAACCATGACGCTTGAAACATCATCATTCCCCATAACCATAGATTCAGATAGTTCTGGGGACAGCACTGATAATTTCACTGAAGAGTCTCATAGTAAAACAACTACAGTGTCTTCATCTTGGACTACAGAGTCACCATCAGTGACAGCTTCCAGTCAAACTCAAACAAGTAATACTTCAACATCAACTGTAACCATAGCATCATTACTCTACAGTACTGAGAAACCAACATCAGAATCACCTGAAACAAAAGAGAGTGTATCAACAAGTCAAACTGAGAAACTATCAGCTTCAGCAAAGACAACTTCTACCTTGTCAACGACAGATGAAGATGGATCCGGTGACCAAACAGAAAACATGTTCACTCAGACCTCATCTGTAATAGCAAAATCGTCTCCCTACACCACTGAAGTACCATCAACATCTCCGGTTACATCGTCTGTTACTTCTGAAATTGAGGTGGAGGACATTGGCAGTGAATCTACAATGGTGGAGTCCATTTCTCTCATCAGTGAATCAACCATGACGCTTGAAACATCATCATTCCCCATAACCATAGATTCAGATAGTTCTAGGGACAGCACTGATAATTTCACTGACGAGTCTCATAGTAAAACAACTACAGTGTCTTCATCTTGGACTACAGAGTCACCATCAGTGACAGCTTCCAGTCAAACTCAAACAAGTAATACTTCAACATCAACTGTAACCATAGCGTCATCACTCTACAGTACTGAGAAACCAACATCAAAATCACCTGAAACAAAAGAGAGTGTATCAACAAGTCAAACTGAGAAACTATCAGCTTCAGCAAAGACCACTTCTACCTTGTCAACGACAGATGAAGATGGATCCGGTGACCAAACAGAAAACATGTTCACTCAGACCTCATCTGTAATAGCAAAATCGTCTCCCTACACCACTGAAGTACCATCAACATCTCCGGTTACATCGTCTGTTACTTCTGAAATTGAGGTGGAGGACATTGGCAGTGAATCTACAATGGTGGAGTCCATTTCTCTCATCAGTGAATCAACCATGACGCTTGAAACATCATCATTCCCCATAACCATAGATTCAGATAGTTCTAGGGACAGCACTGATAATTTCACTGAAGAGTCTCATAGTAAAACAACTACAGTGTCTTCATCTTGGACTACAGAGTCACCATCAGTGACAGCTTCCAGTCAAACTCAAACAAGTAATACTTCAACATCAACTGTAACCATAGCATCATTACTCTACAGTACTGAGAAACCAACATCAGAATCACCTGAAACAAAAGAGAGTGTATCAACAAGTCAAACTGAGAAACTATCAGCTTCAGCAAAGACAACTTCTACCTTGTCAACGACAGATGAAGATGGATCCGGTGACCAAACAGAAAACATGTTCACTCAGACCTCATCTGTAATAGCAAAATCGTCTCCCTACACCACTGAAGTACCATCAACATCTCCGGTTACATCGTCTGTTACTTCTGAAATTGAGGTGGAGGACATTGGCAGTGAATCTACAATGGTGGAGTCCATTTCTCTCATCAGTGAATCAACCATGACGCTTGAAACATCATCATTCCCCATAACCATAGATTCAGATAGTTCTAGGGACAGCACTGATAATTTCACTGACGAGTCTCATAGTAAAACAGCTACAGTGTCTTCATCTTGGACTACAGAGTCACCATCAGTGACAGCTTCCAGTCAAACTCAAACAAGTAATACTTCAACATCAACTGTAACCATAGCGTCATCACTCTACAGTACTGAGAAACCAACATCAGAATCACCTGAAACAAAAGAGAGTGTATCAACAAGTCAAACTGAGAAACTATCAGCTTCAGCAAAGACAACTTCTACCTTGTCAACGACAGATGAAGATGGATCCGGTGACCAAACAGAAAACATGTTCACTCAGACCTCATCTGTAATAGCAAAATCGTCTCCCTACACCACTGAAGTACCATCAACATCTCCGGTTACATCGTCTGTTACTTCTGAAATTGAGGTGGAGGACATTGGCAGTGAATCTACAATGGTGGAGTCCATTTCTCTCATCAGTGAATCAACCATGACGCTTGAAACATCATCATTCCCCATAACCATAGATTCAGATAGTTCTGGGGACAGCACTGATAATTTCACTGACGAGTCTCATAGTAAAACAACTACAGTGTCTTCATCTTGGACTACAGAGTCACCATCAGTGACAGCTTCCAGTCAAACTCAAACAAGTAATACTTCAACATCAACTGTAACCATAGCGTCATCACTCTACAGTACTGAGAATCCAACATCAGAATCACCTGAAACAAAAGAGAGTGTATCAACAAGTCAAACTGAGAAACTATCAGCTTCAGCAAAGACCACTTCTACCTTGTCAACAACAGATGAAGATGGATCCGATGACCAAACAGAAAACATGTTCACTCAGACCTCATCTGTAATAGCAAAATCGTCTCCCTACACCACTGAAGTACCATCAACATCTCCTGTTACATTGTCTGTTACTTCTGAAATTGAGGTGGAGGACATTGGCAGTGAATCTACAATGGTGGAGTCCATTTCTCTCATCAGTGAATCAACCATGACGCTTGAAACATCATCATTCCCCATAACCATAGATTCAGATAGTTCTGGGGACAGCACTGATAATTTCACTGAAGAGTCTCATAGTAAAACAACTACAGTGTCTTCATCTTGGACTACAGAGTCACCATCAGTGACAGCTTCCAGTCAAACTCAAACAAGTAATACTTCAACATCAACCGTAACCATAGCATCATTACTCTACAGTACTGAGAAACCAACATCAGAATCACCTGAAACAAAAGAGAGTGTATCAACAAGTCAAACTGAGAAACTATCAGCTTCAGCAAAGACAACTTCTACCTTGTCAACGACAGATGAAGATGGATCCGGTGACCAAACAGAAAACATGTTCACTCAGACCTCATCTGTAATAGCAAAATCGTCTCCCTACACCACTGAAGTACCATCAACATCTCCGGTTACATCGTCTGTTACTTCTGAAATTGAGGTGGAGGACATTGGCAGTGAATCTACAATGGTGGAGTCCATTTCTCTCATCAGTGAATCAACCATGACGCTTGAAACATCATCATTCCCCATAACCATAGATTCAGATAGTTCTAGGGACAGCACTGATAATTTCACTGACGAGTCTCATAGTAAAACAACTACAGTGTCTTCATCTTGGACTACAGAGTCACCAGCAGTGACAGCTTCCAGTCAAACTCAAACAAGTAATACTTCAACATCAACTGTAACCATAGCGTCATCACTCTACAGTACTGAGAAATCTACATCAGAATCACCTGAAACAAAAGAGAGTGTATCAACAAGTCAAACTGAGAAACTATCAGCTTCAGCAAAGACAACTTCTACCTTGTCAACGACAGATGAAGATGGATCCGGTGACCAAACAGAAAACATGTTCACTCAGACCTCATCTGTAATAGCAAAATCGTCTCCCTACACCACTGAAGTACCATCAACATCTCCGGTTACATCGTCTGTTACTTCTGAAATTGAGGTGGAGGACATTGGCAGTGAATCTACAATGGTGGAGTCCATTTCTCTCATCAGTGAATCAACCATGACGCTTGAAACATCATCATTCCCCATAACCATAGATTCAGATAGTTCTAGGGACAGCACTGATAATTTCACTGACGAGTCTCATAGTAAAACAACTACAGTGTCTTCATCTTGGACTACAGAGTCACCAGCAGTGACAGCTTCCAGTCAAACTCAAACAAGTAATACTTCAACATCAACTGTAACCATAGCGTCATCACTCTACAGTACTGAGAAACCAACATCAGAATCACCTGAAACAAAAGAGAGTGTATCAACAAGTCAAACTGAGAAACTATCAGCTTCAGCAAAGACAACTTCTACCTTGTCAACGACAGATGAAGATGGATCCGGTGACCAAACAGAAAACATGTTCACTCAGACCTCATCTGTAATAGCAAAATCGTCTCCCTTCACCACTGAAGTACCATCAACATCTCCGGTTACATCGTCTGTTACTTCTGAAATTGAGGTGGAGGACATTGGCAGTGAATCTACAATGGTGGAGTCCATTTCTCTCATCAGTGAATCAACCATGACGCTTGAAACATCATCATTCCCCATAACCATAGATTCAGATAGTTCTGGGGACAGCACTGATAATTTCACTGACGAGTCTCATAGTAAAACAACTACAGTGTCTTCATCTTGGACTACAGAGTCACCAGCAGTGACAGCTTCCAGTCAAACTCAAACAAGTAATACTTCAACATCAACTGTAACCATAGCGTCATCACTCTACAGTACTGAGAATCCAACATCAGAATCACCTGAAACAAAAGAGAGTGTATCAACAAGTCAAACTGAGAAACTATCAGCTTCAGCAAAGACCACTTCTACCTTGTCAACAACAGATGAAGATGGATCCGATGACCAAACAGAAAACATGTTTACTCAGACCTCATCTGTAATAGCAAAATCGTCTCCCTACACCACTGAAGTACCATCAACATCTCCTGTTACATTGACTGTTACTTCTGAAATTGAGGTGGAGGACATTGGCAGTGAATCTACAATGGTGGAGTCCATTTCTCTCATCAGTGAATCAACCATGACGCTTGAAACATCATCATTCCCCATAACCATAGATTCAGATAGTTCTGGGGACAGCACTGATAATTTCACTGAAGAGTTTCATAGTAAAACAACTACAGTGTCTTCATCTTGGACTACAGAGTCACCATCAGTGACAGCTTCCAGTCAAACTCAAACAAGTAATACTTCAACATCAACTGTTACCATAGCATCATCACTCTACAGTACTGAGAAACCAACATCAGAATCAACTGAAACAAAAGAAAGTGTATCAACAAGTCAAACTGAGAAACTATCAGCTTCAGCAAAGACAACTTCTACCTTGTCAACGACAGATGAAGATGGATCCGGTGACCAAACAGAAAACATGTTCACTCAGACCTCATCTGTAATAGCAAAATCGTCTGCCTACACCACTGAAGTACCATCAACATCTCCTGTTACATCGACTGTTACTTCTGTAATTGAGGTGGAGGACATAGGCAGTGAATCTACAATGGTGGAGTCCATTTCTCTTATCAGTGAGTCAACCAAGACACCTGAAACAGCACCATACCCCGTAACCCCAGATTCAAATCGTTCTGCAGATGAGTTCACAGATGCTACCCAGTTTTCTAACACTATTAAGGCATTGACGGCATCAGAATCTGAGTCAGGAAGTGGTGACGTTCCTGATGTACAGGGCTTGGGAGATGAAACTTCCTCAGAAACAGCATCCCTTCATTCCTCAGTGGAACATAGCACCGTATTAATGACAACATATAGTCCATTAGTTACAACCACGTTCATCGAAGAGAAAAGCTCAAGTGATAGAGAATTTTTGACAGTCACAACAATCCCATATAGATTTGAAACCTCTCAACCGTTGGCAGTACCCAGTGTCACTGTATACCACTCGAAGGAAACCTCTACTTTTATCGATATGGAGAGCTCTGGTGGCTTACTTGCTGAGGATGATTTGGAGTCAAGTTCAGACGGATCTGGTACAGATGTATCCGTTGAGACTACATCCAAACCACAAGAAGAAGGTACTGTGGCAACAGATGAGACTGAAATAGATGAAACCGACAGAACATCTGCCATGTCAACCGCTGCATCTTCAACTCTCTCCAGTACACATCCTATAAGGCAATTTATACCATCAACCCAATCACCACACATTACAAGCACTGAGGTCTACAATATTGAGCACGGCAGTGGAGTTTTCCCTGATGACTCTGCAGAAGGTGAAAGTTCTGGTGCTGACCTTTTCATTGGATTAACTACATTTAAACCAATCCCAAGTTCTCCAGTGATGCCCACTGCTACAGGCTCAAACGAAATGATTTTTTCATCTAGTGCTGCTGCTGTCAGTCAGGAGGGATTTACCGACCAAACGACGGATCTGTCCAACGACAATGTTATAACACAAAGAACGATTGCCGCTTCTTCTGTTTACAGCATTGATAATCTAACAGCAACATCTCCTGAAATGCACACACTCCAAACAACTGAGACCTCAAAGTCATTAGTGGACAGCGTCACATTTGGAGAAGCAACCGGCGAAACTGAAACCTTTGTGTCAGTCACACCAACCTCTGATGAGCAGGTTTCCTCAGAGGAAGGCAAAATTACTCCAGAAACACACAGCCCCACCGCTTCTGAAGCTTCGACGCTTCCTCTTTCTAGCATTGGAGAATATAAAGTTAGTGTAGCTGAGGACACAACGCAATCCTCCTATACAACTATGTCTCCCTGGACAATTGGAGTTTCAGTGAGTGATCGCTCTACGGTTGAACTCACCACTTTAAGCTCTATGAGTGAACAAAAGCCGGACAGATCCACATTGATGTCCTCTGCTATTCCCTCCATTATTTATCATAGCATTACAGACCAACAGGTCATGATCATTACTCCCAGTAGCAGCCAATCCAAAACTGACCAAACTGAACAAACGCCTACCATGATTCTCCATGTGTCTAAACCGTCAACCAGCACAACCATCATATTTACAGAAGATGCGAAAGATGAAGATGATTTGTTCTCTGCAGTGACAGACACTATGAAGGGAAGCAGCATCACTTCTGAGCGTACCACCAAAGATGATAAAATCATTGATGCAGATTCTATATCCATAGTTCCCGCTTCATTTTACCCTACCATCCAAACAGAGGAAGCTGGAGGTGTCACACCAGTTACAATGACACGAAATTTGGAGGTAACAGAGGAATCTGAGGGTTCAGGGACAGAGAGTGCCACCTTCTCTCCTCCAGAACCAATAACTCTATATGCAACGTCAACAAGTTATTTGCCATTAGACTCAACATCTTCTGAATATTTACCAGTCACTTTAAATCCATCAACCGTAGAAGGTGTGTCAAGTATTCAGACATCCACTGATGACACTGTTACATCTGCACCACAGTCCACGCCAGCAACTACTCTTTCCACAAAGTCAAGCTCTGAAGAAACAACGGATTTATCTACACCGCATACAGGTTTCCTTATTGGAACTGATACCAAACCTTTTCCAGAGCAGGCGGAAGAGGATTTATCAGGGAAGGACACTGCTGATAATGTCACCCACTCTATAGCTGAGATCACAGCTTCCTCATCTTTGCCACCTCAAACTCTAACTGGAACATCAAACAAAAGCTCGGTCCCTCCTGTGTCCAGTGAGGAGTATATTATTAGCACAGTTGCCATCACACCCACACCTGCGTCCACTGACCCCGCCACAGTGAAATCAAGTAGTGAAGCAGTGATATCTACAGTCTCTTCACCGTTCAGCACTGAGAGACCAACTGTTGCCCTGGATACAGGACTAAAAGATGGGGATATTTCAGTGAACCGAAACCAAAGTATGCTCACTGAGGGCATGCCAACTTCACCTGTAACGGTTTCAGTAAGTTCACGTGAACCTTCCACCGATGGGACTAAAATTGCTGCTTCCAGTCTTTACAGCACAGAGAAGCCAACTGTCACACCATCTTCTAAAGTTACTGGGAAAGATAGATCACATGATGACACTTATTTGACAGAGCATGTGACACAGACGGCCGCTTTTCTGCACAGCACAATGAAAATGGACCAAATGCTAACATTATCCCCTCCTTACAGCACAGATATGTTTTCAAGTGAGGAGGGCTCTGGGGCTGAGATATCAGATACACAGACTGCTTTACCTAAGACAAGCACATCTGGGAGTAAAGATTCTGTTGCGACTCCAGTTTCCCCTCAGTTCACCCGCATAGAAAAACCCACCACAATGACCCCAGACGATGAAACTCAACCAAGTGAGATAAACACAGAGTCAGATAAAGCATCGTTGTCAGACACTGTTTCACCTCCTACCATTGGTTCAAGGTCAACACAAGCAGAAGAAGGTACCACAGAAGACCAAATGACCTCTATATCTACAAAAGAATCCCATTTGACATCAACAGTGTCTTCTCTACAAAGCGCGTCAAAGCCTTTTGTGATGGTTCAGTTTGTCACCACTTTCGTACCAGAACCAGATACTACACCATCCGAGGTGTCCTTCCAACAGGCAAGGTCAGAGTTTACGTTCACTCATCATTCCCAAACTGCCATCTCCTCTGAGAAAACTTTATATGCAACAACCAGACCAATATTGCCTAGTGTGGCGTCAAGCAGGCAGTTTAAACCCACCGATGTCACACCCAATACTGGAGTGGAAGCTGCGTCACGGCAAGATAATACAGCTCAAGCCACTAGCATAGCACCTATAACTAAAGAAACTTCAAATGATGCTGAAGGTATCACACAAGATAGTGAAATCCAGGAAACGTCCACTGATGCTGCTGTAACTTTGGGTCCTACAGATGAAGCAGTCAGTTCCAAAGGGACAGACCCTGCTTGGGTTGAAAATACAAGTGAACTTGCAACTGACACATCTGCAAAACCTGAAAAAGAAACTGCTGTTGCGACAGCATCTCTTACAGACTCAAGTTCGGTAGAAAAAACTCAAGAGGCAACAGCTCCTTCCCTTTCAATCCAAACAAAAAAACAATTTTCAACTGCATCATCACTGTTCAGCACTGAAACTCCTTTGATAGCTTCTATTTCAGTGTCTTCAACAACATCACCGAAAATGTTCACAGCAGACAGTGAATTGACTTCCACGTCTTCCACTGAGAAATCAACTGCAGCGTTGTTTGAGACAGGAACTTCCACTGACAAAGAAGCTTCAAATTCTGAAACAACGTCACCAGAGAGTGAGGAGATCCTTGTATCAACAGAAGGAAGTATGGGCACTTTAGCAGAAGAAGACATGTCAGATGGCAAGACAACGAGCATACTCACTTCAACTGTTTCCCTGTCTGACATTGGTGAATTTGGTATCATCACCAGCACTTTATCACCTCAGATGATAAAAATCCAAACAGATAATACAGAATCATCTACATATCCACAAACCTCAGGTCTGAAGTTACCTGAGACGTTCAACACTGAAAATGATGCAACAAAATACGCTGCTGTAACCAGCAGTGCTGAGTCACCAAAGACATCCACTTCACTTGAGTCTGAATCAGAAGGAAACGGAAGCGGGGAAACACAAGACACAGACTTAACAAGCACACATCAAACCGATAGTGTTACGCTTGCTGCAAAAATCTCTACAAGCACACAGATCACAATAGTGAACACCACAATGCCGGAAGATCTCATTTACTTTGAACCTACTTCAAATGGCTCATCAGCATCACCATCGTCACAGGCAGATGTTATAGTCCAATTTGTCACAACAGATTCCCCTGTACATCACCTAACAACCACCCAGAAGTTATTTGAACAGGCAAGGTCAGAGGTCTCACCAAAAACAGTTATAGAATCGTCAACTTTGCCTACAGCGTCTTCTCTGGTCGCTGAAGGCAGCGGGGCAGTTGAACCAGCTGTTGATTTGTTTTCAAGTGGTGCAGAGATTGAACCATCTCCAGATACAGATGTCCAAATAGGAACTTCAACGGAGAATATCAATGATGGCAATATAGATAATTCGACGCCAGATTATGATGCAGCAAACCTCAACAGAGTTGAAACAGTTCCAGATAGCAACAAAACATCACCTGATCCTCAAACATCTGAAAGTCAGAATGTTGACGCCTTGAGCAGTACTGGAAGTCGCTCAGAAGAAAATGCAACCAAATCCCCAGTAGTGGCATCAGCAGACATAACTTTCTTAGCTCCTGACAGTGTAGAATCCTCTAGTTCTGAGAGTGGTTCTGAAAGCACAGGCAGCTCAGAGGAAAGCATTGTCGCAGGAAGCACTGCTAGTGGGGAGGTTGGGAACATCCTCGCGGAACATGGATCCGTCAGTTCTGAGAGTGTGTCCGGTGAAATGACAACTACCAAGAAACCAAAGATTAACACCATAGAGGAACAGTCTCTGCCCCGAGAGGAAATCCAGACTGTATTCAAAGTTGATGCAACCGCAGCTCCAGAGATGGAGTCAACCAGTGTTGGTAGAACATCTGAGAAAGAAGATGTTATCCGTGAAATGATTGTCACTACTCACTCGAGGACCCATACAGAGTTCACAACAATGACACCAGATCAAACACAAAGCTTGCCAGTTTTAGTTGAATCTGTTGCCACCACTTCATCATCTTTTTCGGAGGAGGAAGGCAAACCGGACAAAGACACAGTACACATTGGAGGAGAATCCTTAATAAGAGGGGAGGAAACAACTGTGATAACTGACACTGCTTTGGGGCAGACCATTGTGGGAGAGACTGTTGAAATTCAAGGTATGCTTCTTCAAACTGTCTCAACGAATACAACAAAATATTTTGAGTAAGAAAAAATGTCCTTTAAATACAACTTCTGTCTTGCTTTTTCAAATCTCCCAACAGGAGTTAACTCGTGTACAGAAAACATCTGTCTCAACGGAGGTTCTTGCTCCAAAAGTGGCAGCATCTATATATGTACCTGTGCTCCAGGTTACAGTGGTGATCTGTGTGAAACAGGTGGGACATTATCAAGAATTTCTCTCATAATATCTCACTATCTAAAAACACCACTCATTTTTTTACCGTCATGGCGACCTGTCCATTGGTTTTTATGATGTCCGTTTCTTTGATAGATTTTGATGAGTGCCAGTCAAATCCTTGCCGCAATGGAGGTACATGTGTTGACAGGCTGGCCTCCTTTACATGTGTGTGCCTCCCAAGCTACTCTGGGCTGCATTGTGAGGAGGGTAAGCTTTTGGTTCATTTGATGTTTTCCCTTTTGTTTAAATGAGTTCAACCATCCATCCAAGTGGTCTAGTTTCAGCCATTCAAAACATATTATAGAATATACAATTGTAATCTCATTAGCCAATACTGAATTTAGTGATGTGTTTAGAAAAATAGATTATAAATCATTCAAATTTCTGCCAAACCCCAAAAATACAGTCAAAGAGAATTTCCATAAGTCTCTTTAGGGCATTACCTGTCGTAAACCGCTACATCATCATCATCATCGTCATCTCAACTTAGTCTCTTTTTAGTACTGCCGGTCTAGGAAGTCTGATAATACCTCCACCACCCTCGAACTTGAGTTTCCACACACAGACAGTTTTAGCTGCTCAATGTCACATAAAGTGTGCGCATTATCTCTAGTGTTAAACTCAGGACATCATCTGCCTTGACTGACCTCTCTTGACCAGTCTACTCCCTACATTTTTGTTCTGTATCACTCATCGGTGAATCACACTACTGCTATGTACTCAGACAGAGCTGCTGTCTTAGAAAGTTTTGGCAAGGGAAAGAGAGAAAAAGTGACTTGATGAGGAACCACCCAGAGAAAGACTCCGGCGAGTATATTTTGGGACACACACCATCGTTAAGTTCAAGATGAAGGTGGTATTCAGGTGTGATAGAGAAACTTTGGTGAAATAATATAAAAATATGTGCCCATTTAACTTCCCACTTCATCCCAAATCTATTTTGAATCTCATCACATTGACTTCTGAGTTTGACATGAATGTAACCTGTTTGTGACGGCATAGCTCATGCTCCATTAATTTACCAGACTATAATTTGGAACACATTCATAATGCACTCTTAGTAAAACATAACTCCTCTACCTCTGTAATCGCACCAGCTAGTTGTGGTCTTTCCTCCACTTCCTCATAGTGCCGCTGTTAGGGGTGTACGAACTAATCCTTCACATTGTTTCTCTTCCAGTTTGAATTGGAAACAGCACTGTAAAGGAACAGTGTACTAAATTATTCAAAGCACTGTGTATACAATAGAAAAGATTATTTCATGACTAGATAGCTTAAGTTAAATAGGTGCAGCAAATGTTAATTATAATATATTTTGTCTGGCAATCTGTTGCAAAATTGTTTATCCTCAATACCTCATTCCCTCTTTCTTTCTCACCCACCAGATACAGAAACATGTGAGTATGGCTGGCATAAATTCCAGGGCCAGTGCTACAAGTACTTCCCCCACAGAAGGAACTGGGACACAGCCGAGAGAGAGTGTCGCATGCATGGGGCTCATCTCTGCAGCATCGTGGCCCACGAGGAGCAACAGTTTGTCAACCGTAAGTCAAAGCTCACAAAGGTAGTCGATCGTAAAGTAAAGTACAGAAACCTGTACAGTCCTACCTTATGAATCCTACATTATTATGTAGGATTTAAACCCACACTGATGTAGCTGGACAGAAAATGAACAAAAATGATTCAAGCATCAAAAAATCCATTGCTTGCTCTTGCACTTTCTTCCTAAAAAGGAAATATGGCAACAGAGAAACATAATCTGCTGTGTTTCACTCCACCCGTTTGGCAGGTCTGGGACAGGACTACCAGTGGATTGGCCTTAATGATAAGATGTTTGACAGTGACTTCCGCTGGACTGACGGCAGCCCTGTGGTAAGATCGGTCGCTTTCTCATATAGTTTTGTCCCAACAAACGTGGCTCAGATTCAATACCAATGTTTGGAGGAGATGCTGATAGATACAGTCATCTAGGGAGAGTCATTTTAATTCAGGGGGTGTGGGGAGTTTCTCATGACGTATTCTCCTCTGCCTCACACTGCTACACCCGGCTGGCTAACGGCTCTGGGGATGAATCTGATGGAGCACACACTGTAACGCACCACGGTGTGAGTGCTTTGAAAAAGCAGCTGCAAATATGCAAGGAGTTGACAATGCAATGTAAAACAGCAGGCAAGGGAGGGAACTGCACTCTTGTTCTTAAATGCAATGTTTACAAAAAGCACCGAAGTGGGAGCGTGTTTGGTGCAGGAATTGTAGCTGCTGAAGATCCTGCTTACCAGACAGGAAAGTTGCTAATTACTGTGTGCTTCCGTGTCGTACGGATAGATAATTCTCTCACTTCAAAGTTAATCCGCAAGGACCAAAGATAAGGGCCCGAGGGCAAAGAGATAAGCACAGGCCGCTTAGAGGAAGGACTCTTGCTTAGCTGAGAGATTGAGGGACGATGAGGGTGTTTGTGACACTGCGTAGAGGAGAGTTTGTCAGGCATAGACAGGCATGGACCCCCTTGAGCCGCTGCATCCATCGGAAGGTCTGACCCTGTAACAGCAACTAGGGGGGGGAGGGAGGGAGGGGGGGGGGGGGGGGGGGGGTGCAGAGACACAGATGGAAAGCACCTGTGCTCTGATGCAGAAAGTGAATAACATTAGATAGAAGCAGCTCGGGGGTTCTAGGTGGGTGGTCACCTCCAGTAGGTTAAAGTACCATACATAAGCATAGATATTAATAACTGTGTTAAAATTATGTTTGGAAACATTTCAACAAATGATATCGGGGCACTGAAACATCCAGGTTGGTGTATCTTTGGTTGTCTGCGTGTTTGGGTGATCGAAGTTTGTTTGACTGTTTCGAGGAGGATGCAGGCCTGCTGTGCAGTTGATGGCTCACCCATTTTTTAACTTGAAGCCGCGCAGGAAGTCGATGTGTGTTTTGTAACCATAATGACAGAGCAGCAGAGCCTCAGGGCATGAATGGGGGGGGGGGGGTCACAGCTTTGAAGGCTGTTTGAATCTGAAATGTGCTGAAAGACTGCAGGTAGCATCAACTCTGATTCAGTAACATAGCACTACAGCTGTGTGTATACTGTATTAATGTACATCCATACATATATATACACGTGAGGTATGCAGCCTATTTCATGTGATAACACAACACACTTGTGATGAAGACCTCCAGTTAAGCATCTGCACGACCTACTGGATTCAAGTCATATCTTGGATAGGAACTTACATGTTAATCTATGGGAAATCTGTTACAACATGCTATTATGGCTGCTCATTCTTTGGCTGAATGTATTTTAAGAGCTACTAAATTAGGGTACAGAAATAATTTTGGGACCATTATTAATTCGTACTCTTCATGCGTTATTTCAGCATTATGAGAACTGGAGACCCAACCAGCCTGACAGCTTCTTCTCCTCTGGTGAGGATTGTGTTGTGATGATATGGCATGAGGACGGCCAGTGGAACGATGTTCCTTGCAACTACCACCTAACATTCACTTGCAAAAAGGGCACAGGTAACACACATTCTCTCTTACTTTGAAACCATATTTTTTTCTGAAGAAAGTAATCTGTCTAATACAAAATTCTTCACTCTATTGTCATCCTAGTGGCCTGCAACCAACCCCCCCTGGTGGAGAATGCACGTACCTTCGGTAGGAAGCGTGAGAGGTACGAGATCAACGCGTTGGTGAGGTACCAGTGCCAGACAGGCTTCATTCAGAGGCACGTCCCAACTATTCGCTGTCGTGGGGATGGCCGATGGGATAACCCTAAAATCACCTGCATGAACCGTAAGAACAACAAGAAAAAAACGTCTCCATACAACATTTTGATACAAACCGCAATCATTTCGGAGCTAATACAGGATTTTTCCCGCAACAGCATCGGGGTATCAGAGGACCTTCATCAGAAGACATCAACACAGCAGCCTCTACAGCATCAACAACTTTAAGAGATGGCCGGACGAGCCCTTCCGCTTTCACCAGCAGCGCTACCGGGGAAGAAGAGACAGGACT
This sequence comes from Gasterosteus aculeatus, assembly GCF_964276395.1. Taxonomy (NCBI): domain Eukaryota; kingdom Metazoa; phylum Chordata; class Actinopteri; order Perciformes; family Gasterosteidae; genus Gasterosteus; species Gasterosteus aculeatus. The sequence continues at coordinate 11,798,182 of NC_135701.1, forward strand.
GAATACAAGCAGGAGAGACAGTAAAGGCCATGTGACGTGGTACCGCTTACACGAGACGAGGACACAGGGCGGATGTGCTTGTGTGGAAAGAGGAAAAGGATTCCCCCATTAAAAGCACAGGAGGAACCTCATCAAGTAACCCGAGAGAACAATTTGTAGTGTTCTTACATTTTGGAAGAGGATGGAATGTAGTGCCTTTTAAAAAGATCAGTTGAACCATGACTTTTCTTGTCAAGGGGCACAATGCCAATGTGGATAAAATACTTTCAGCTGGCTACTGGAAAAGCGGAAAAAGTTTATTCCTTGTTCTTAGCGCAATAATCTAATAATCCATCCATGACTGTAATATCACCGCAGACTGACCGACTGTTATTTACACTCACCATAAGTGTTCCTTAATCATAGAAATAAGCTATTGTGAAAATAAAAGCTTACTTTATGTAAAGGAAACATTATGTTGTCATGCTGTTCTAAGCTGGACTTCATTTTAATCAGCATGCATACATATGCATATACATTGAAGTCGTAAAATGTAATTAGGTTTATTCTACGAGAGTACAACAAATAATCAGAAAACAAATCGAGGTGTCAGTGGCAACTTATGTTCATTCAAAGGGCTCATAGTTTTCATTAGTAGATATATGATATACTGACAGAACTGTAATTCTTAGTGAATAATCAGTATGGTTTCTTGGCTATGATACTATTACCTCATTTACATGTGTGGGGAAACATCAATAAATTGTGCCAAATTACCAGCTGTCATCAGCTCCAGCCGTCTATGGATATCATCAATGTTTTGTCAAGATACGTTTTTTTTTGACAGATTTCTATAGAGAGAATTTTGAAGAGTGTATCGATATTTATTTTGTGTGACTTTTTTCAATTTTATATGAGAGTTTGCTCTCTAAGTACTCACCGACAAAGCCTTCATTCACTGATGGAAATTGATTTCTATTACTGTTTGCAAATGAGAGAAAAGAAAGTGGCTCAAGTAGCCATTTATTTTATTATGTGTGGTGAGCGCATAAATGACAATTAATTGCTACAGGATGTTTACAATAACCGTAATGCTGTTCGAAATTAAATACCAGTCCTACCAGTTCTTCTTTTGCTATTGTGCTGTAGCCTTTGATGGTTTTCTGGCTTAAGCTTTTCATTCTTGAAGCTTCACTTTTCTGTTATTCTTGTCAACTGAAATCAGCCTTTGAGAGAATGTATTTTGTGAAACCCTCAAAAAGACTTGAACATAGCGGCTGTTCAGGCACAGATGCATATAATTTATTTTCAAGCTGCTGTTGATTTCCTTATTTGTTCTATAGTTGCAGGTGAAAAAAGTTGCTGCCATCTTGTGCTCCTCATATATTTGTATTGTATATTCAAAGGAAACCAGCAGCAAACACAAACTGTCTAAATGGAATGCATTGAAGATAAAAAGTTGCTTAACAATACAATGGATTGAGTTTTTTTTTTAAACACTTTGGTTGACCAAATAATATGCGTGCCCCATCAGCTGCAATAATATTGTGTAACATTAACAACATCTTTGTACATGGGGATGATTATGTATCTCATTTTTTTCTGCCTGTGAATGTTTATGTGTGCCCTTTAGTGTGCATATAATATTGTTTTATATTTATAACTTTGTACTTTTCAATGTGAATGTATGGGCTGTTTGTGAAGAAATCCAAATTGTTCTTGTTCTTTTAATCACCAAAGAAATAAAATAAATGTATGGATATTATATAATAATGAACTGCCTTTGCTCCATATTTTTTGTAGCTTTACTCCAAAAGTTGCCTCTGAAGTCTACATTTTTTACTGTGCTATTCAAGTAAAAACCTTTAAGCAATAACTAGATTCAGTATTGGAATAAAGAGGTTGAATGGAAAGTGTCCTCTTAGTCGTATCTTAGTCCTCAGTGTTCCGAGGAATGACAGGTACGGGGTAAATGTGATGTAGAAGAAATGTTTACGTCTGAATCTTTTTCCACGTGAAAAAAGTAAACACCTCATGTTTTTCACAATAGCGATGGTGTTCATTCAGAGTCAGTAGTTCTACCAAATGGACCAGTCCTGTCGTAGCAGTCCCTCATTTCTGGTACTGTCGTTGTGTTCTCAATTAATTTGAGCTGAATTAAGAATAGAGAACACCCTGGTGCATTTCCCCTCTTGGCCAATCAGCATTTGGCAATGGCCTCTTTTGGGCTTAAAAGAGGGAGGAAACTGCAAATACCCAGAGCACTCAGATTTATCCTCCAATTAGCTCGCCTACTTTGTTTTTTTTGTATCCATTTTCATTGAAGACCTTTTTTTTACACATTACATTATCATGATGTTCACATCATTGAAGATCAATTTTTATTGTAATTAAAGAGACGTTCTTTCAACACAACAGCCTTCTTCCCTAAAAAGAGTTTAAGAACCATAGTCTCATGCTTCTTTTTTGTGGAGCAAGTAGTGCGGTGGATTCACCAGCAGGTTGTGCTATCAGACTAAGCCATAAAACCTTTTTGTCAGCAAACACCAGGGAAAAGGGTAGATATTTTATTTCCTTCCATAGCGCACTCACTCAACTCATTGGAACTCTTATCATAGTGTTAGGGATTTCTTTTGAATCACAATAGCGCTCTATAGATAATAACATTGATTTAGTCCATGTAATGTTTGTATATATCTGGGTTGCTGGGTCGGTTCATTGTGGCTGCAAACTCTGACAGCAAGATTATTATTGTTATTGCCTCATCAAATGCAGATATCTCGGGGGTGATCGGTGGAAAAACCAGGCTCTCTGTGCCCAATTCTCTTAGGGATTTAACAGGCTCTCTTGATTTGTTTTGGAAAGGAAACCCACCTTGGCTACTTCTTATTTTTTGGGGGGCTTTACATCACACACATTTACATTTAACTGCTGTAACATCTTGAATCTGACCCCATTCCCATTCATTGGCACAACACCTATGATGCTGTTCCCTTTGTCAACTTAGGGGTGCTCCGGCAGCCCGGTACTGAAGTAAACAAAAATGCTAAAGAAAAAGTAAATGAGAGGAGAGTCTCGTCTTATGTTCTCGCCACAACTTTGGGTTCAAGCCAATTACATGGACGCTAATTGGCAGCTTTAACAATACTTTTCAATCCTCTCTCTTTAAACAAATCATGTTGATAAGGTTTGGGTTGAAAAAAAAATGTTCATTGCGAAAAAAGGAATAGTTACACAAATTGATTGAAAAGTAACATTTTTATTTCAATCTGCTTTGTTGAAAATGATTCACTGTGATAAGACACAAAAACATCTTCACCCGTCTGTGTGTATACATATGAGCAAGTGTGAGATGTTTTTTCTTTCAACAAACAATTTGACCATATGACCACATGTAACATGCAGTAAGTACCATAAATCAGTGTCTGGGGTTAGAAGAAGTAAAACAAAATATTACGTCAGTACCTAGAAAGGGGGGGCTATCATCTGGCTGTGGAAAACCTCTAGAGCACCAGCTCTGCATGTCCAAAAGATGGACGTTGGACACTCTTAGGATTTTAATGACGGTAAAGTCTGAGTGGAAACTCACCTATCAGCCCATAACCTCTGTCTCCTAAGTCAAGGAGTGGATTTTAGCAATTGTTAGTTGTAATTCTAGCTAGTGTAGGGAATTGCTAGAACTCTTTGACAATCAGGGAATGTCTTGGTAAAAGGTTGTGTTCAGGGCAAAAGGGTAAGATGTGTACTTCTGCATTATCCCACTGCAATCTTGCTTTTTTGTTTTTGCTAAAAACTACACTATACAAAAAAATCAGACAGAATCTGTTTTTGTCTTATATATATATATAAAATATATATAAACATGTAAAAAACAACAACTGTATGTGTGATTGGGGGTTGGTCTAACAGAAACTATTGATTGATTGATTGATTGATTAGATGGATTAGATCAGAGTCCAACAAGACATTTACATTCATTTTCTTGTCAAACAGTTTTTTGATCACAACTTGTCAGGTCTCTGTGGACCTAAATTCAAAATATTAGCTGCATATGAGTGTGTATGCTCTTAATCTACACATATCTAATCATTCTGAGGAGGAAAAACCCAACTTGTTCTCCTCTCATATCACTGATACAAAATATTTTATCTGTTATTGCTTGTGGAAGTACGATGTACAGTATTTCTTTAGCAGTTAAAATCGGGTTACCACCGTTTCATTAAGGCATTGCGCTCATACTAGTTACAAACATTTGCTTTGTGGTGGATGTTCATGGATGTGGTTGCTTCACTTTGGTGGTCACGGCTTCCCTATTCCTACCTACCGCCTCACTACTTTTTGTAGCAGTAGACGCCATAAGACTTTTGCATCTTGTCTGGGAATCCAACAAAGCGCACTGCTGCTTCTGTGGGACTGCAGTTCTTGCGGGGCCTGGAGATCGGGTAGCGGACACTTCCGTCAGCCAACCAGCCGGCATCGCAGCGATCGTAGCCTTGGAGCTTCCAGGCGGAGTAGATGTGACCCACCTTGGCTATCTCTGCACCATCGTCTAGGCACGCCTGCACAGCCTCGGAAAAGGTCAGTCTGTCAGGCTGGACCAGCCAATAGAATTGTCCTGAATGCGGAGAGAGCAAAACAGATGGTCAGGAAAAAAGATTTTAGTTAGATGGGAGAATATTTCATACTCTTTTTGCAGGTTTGTCTACCGAACTAGCCAAACCCGTAATGTCTGGACGAAACCATAAATTGCAGTGGATCATCTTCTCCAAGAATAATGAATGCAAACAATTAATGAATCAAGAATATAGTACAAATAAAAGCAACCCACCCTTGAGTGCAGTAGCAAAGCAGAAAACGTCGTAGCGGCTATTCTGTTTGTTGCGAGTTCCATAGCTTATGAGGCCCGGCCCTTTGTTGCCCCCACAAGGCCCTCTGGCTCTGACCACGGGATAGTGCACTGTGCCGTCGCTCAGCCAGCCAGCATTGCACCAGTCCAGGCCGCCCTTCCAGGCCTGACGGAGTTGATCCAAGTTGGCGACCGAAGCGTTCTGATGCAGACAGGCCTTTGTAGCTTCCACGTAGTTCAGGTTGTAGCGGCCCACGCTGGGGGAGTACGGGAACACAACGCCTGAGCGAGGCAGAGGAGATGAAATGAATGAAGGAAAATCTTCAAAAAAAATCATTGATAAGAAGGCAGAAAGATAAGAAGAAGAAAGAGGATTAATTAGGAAATACATGCATGTTTAACTTTTATAAAAAGACAGGTAAAAGTACTTGGTTTCACAGCTGGTATTTTCTAAATAGATATGAAAAAATAATAATTTACCTTTAGCGAGACTGCCTTGCACTTTCAAGATTATCTCTTGCGTAAAGTCTTCCACGCCATAGATGATCTCACAACGGTATGTGCCCGAGTCATCAGTGGAGACATCTGTGATTGTTAAGGAGGCATCATCGTCGCTCTTCATATACACACGATCGACGAAGCTTCCGTAGGTCTTCTTGTGGAATCCCATTGAAAGCAGCACAGCTTCATTCCGGGCTTCATCTTCTGCCACCTTGGTCCATTCGACGCGCATACCAATGATATCAGAGTACACGGAATCTATCGAAGGGGGGTGGCAGGGCAGCGTGATCTCCGTACCTAGATCTGCCAAGACGTTGACTAGAAAGAGAAAAAAATCATAGAATCTTATTCGGTTTGGTGAATAGGCTTGTGATACTTGTCTATTTAAATATAATGTGATGTACTCTGATGTTTATTTAAGTTACAGCTATATTCTACACATTGATCCCATGGATTTCATCCCGGAATTGTTGTCTTGACTAGATTGACATGGAACTAATAGGGTCAGTATGGAAACATACCAAAAATAGGGGAGAATTAGCCTTTCCACAGCATGCTTTGGAGCACAACTTTCTTTTAGACAAAACCAGTAAAGAGTTTGGGTGTATCCTGTCTGGTTTATTGGACAGTATTTGGCAACAGCCAGTCTTCCGCCAGTGGAGCCAATCGTCCTCTTGAGTCTCCTTAAAGCTCTTTTCAGTCCTCACACCCACAAAATGTCATCTTAATCTGTAACCTTCTTTAATCTGCTCCATCTGTGTTTTGTTAGTCTTGCTAGTCCATATGAATAGCCAGAAAGTTAAGCAGATGACACAATTCAAGATATACTTTTATACGTATATCTCCTCCCTGCACTCCTGTACAAACTAGCCCCCCTTTTAACTCCGCACATCATTTGTGTCTCGCTAAGGGTTCCCACAATCTCCCTGACCTCTATGATCGGACCTCACAGGGCTTGCTTAGTTAAGAGGACCGCAACCAGCAAGGGGCCACCTATGCCAGCCAATAATAAGCACCAGATGGATGGATGTACACAACCCCTGCTCTGACTCCCACCACTACAGATAAAGGCTTGTGAACAACCAACCGTTTTAAGTGCAACGCGTGAGACTTGTAAGTACACAACGGAGTAAATCCACTGGCATTTAGATTTTTCGTAGTTATTAACCTAACTCTTGTTTTTCAGTGCTGTAGTCAAAAAAGCTAAAAACAAATCCTTGCTCTGCTACCGATATATTATTTATTTTCTTCCCAATGAGCTGTGCCTAAATTAGTCTGTCTGTCCTTTCATTCTAAGAATGCCAGCAAATTTGTTGAGGCGCCTCCTTTTGTGTGGCAACGCGAGAGCCCCGGCTGCAATACTTTGTCGCTGGCTGTTGAATAGGGGAAATATTTTCCCACATGGGCAATACAGGAAATAGTAGAGGCCGCTGGCTTGCTGTCTGCAATGATAAATCCACTGAAATTACTTCTTATCCACCCCATGCCTAAACTGCCCCAAACCTCCATCGTATCCTCACAGTAGACGTGTGTCTGAACTTTTTTCCGTGTGGCTCAGATCATTAGTATTGAGCTCTCCTACAGAAGGATTTAATTAGCAGAAGCACCCGTGACAGAGCTAATCTACCCTTCAGTCCAATCTCGTGCCAGTTTCCACTTCCATTTTTTCATTAGACTGCAAACCTGTTGTGCCAGAGACTTCTGCAGACCATTCACCACACCCAGTAGCCTCACCCGCCTCGTGCTGCTTAACAAGAAGCCAGGTATTTTACGAGCTGGGAAACAGCCTATACGCTAATGGTAATATTTACTCACATCTTTGAAAGCAGAGTTTATAGCAGTTTGGTCAAGAGTCCTCAATGCCAGTTCTGTCAGTGAGAAATGACTCACTGCATCGTCATGCCTCATAAATTAGCTGCATAGGTAGCGGTTTTATGAAGGGTGATTGTGGGATTGAATGACTAAACTGATCATTAAAAGCTCTGACAAGGTTAAGCCCACGATGACGTCAACACCAGTTCAACAGATGGGTTGACGACTTTTACGCTTTGAAATATTACACATTTCTAGATAGAATAAAGGGGTTGATTGTAGGGTTCTGTGGAAACAGATACAGATGTTCTGTACACCGGATGTGGTTTGTTACCCTGAAATATGAGCTAGAAGGACGGGATAGAACATCCCAATGTTCAACGTTTTGCAGAGAAAAGCTTTGCATAAAAACTAACCTCGTGCAATAATAAGAAATAACCCATACTGCTGAAACCTTGAGGGTTTCTGCAAGACATTAGTAGCAGAAAGAAAGACCAGCATGTTCAAAGTAAGTGCACACTCTTTCCCGCTCCCGCAGTCACCAGCAGACTTGCCCCACGGGAGAATGCAGCCCGGACCACGTGGGGCACCCTGCACTCATAAAGCCACAGCCTGTTGTGTTTACACAGACTCTGGAGAAAAGAGGCACGCCTCTCTGTTCTTTGTCACGCTCAACCCACATCCTATTTATGTAAGGCTCTCCGAGGTCAAAGGTTGTGCTAAATTGTCACATTTAGGCTGACAAAATACTTTTTGCTTTTTCAAACCGTAATCTTTGGAGTGGAGCTGGAAATCAAAAGACACAAAGGAAGTAATTGAATGCATGTGCATAACAATAAAAAACAAAAACGACCCACTGCCAGTTTATGGACGTAGCAGTTCTCGCTCTGTCTCCCTCTCTCTTTTTCTTTGTGTTACAGGTCATTTAGCTGACGCTTTTATCCAAAACGACTTATTTTTAACCCATGGCTTTTTTTACATTTTGCCTAGGGAGTGTGTGTGTGTGTGTGTTAAAGTTTAAAAGCAAGCAGTTGGACTCATCTGCTTTGTTGTAACGACAAACTGTAAGTGAACAATATTACACTCTAAAGCACCTGGAAAACAGTTAAACACCTTAACATGTGTTGTGCTTTACATTATTGAATGAAAAACATGTTTAATGGGCTCAAATCCCCTCTATGAAAGAAGAGCAATCAGGCGACGTTGGTTTCAGTGTGCCCCACCCTGTGACAGAGCAGCCCAATATTAAATTCTTTGCAGTACCCCACAGCGTTGTCCTCCTCAGCTGCTGGCCATCCGGTATCAGTATGGAGAAATAATGAACAAGCACAGCTGGGACAAACACGGGAGGCCAACTCCTACACACTAATTCCAATCATCTCTTTGCTCTCTGTCGTGCAGGCACAGAGACAGTGTGCATCGGATAAACAAACATCCTTATAAACATGTATAGGAAACAGTCATCACAGTCATTTGGGAATTAACACAAAGGCAAATCTTTAAAACAGAGCTCCATCAACATTTCATTTCCTGGCTTAGACACATTTTAAACTTAACCCATTTTCCAGCGAGGCACCTTTTTCCCCACAAAGCATTTGGCCCTAGCAACAGGACCAGGCATCAGTAACCAACACCTACTGTGAGCATTGGACCAGACTATTACCTCACAAGGAAAGACCCAGTCATTTGGCTGCTGTTCAGCATGTGGCTCTATACATTTAGCTGCGCGTCATTGATCTTAACTTTCACGCTGCCTGTTGCCATGGAGGATTCCCCAAAAGCTCCCATTGCCACGGTGAGTCAGCTCCGAGAACAGGAAACACCCCGTGGACGGCATGACTGCACTATACATACGGCCCAAAAAAATATATGGTTGGATAATTAAGCTGGCCTGAGGCCATCGTAATAGAGAAAGTGAGGTCATGTATAAACACGTACACGTAGTGTATGGACACATAGGCAGACTCGTGACATCACCGGCTTTCTGGGAGCAATTCCAATGTCTGACTAAAACAGCTTCATCTCCGGCCAGATTGAAACTATTCTCCCCGGAGACAGATCATTTCCTCTCGTCCTGGAGGAGAGACGGCCGACCCACTCGTAATCTCACATCTACTGAGTCAGCTAGCAAGGCTACTGGAAGCACATTAAAAATTATAAAACATGAGAGCCTTCTGCTGACACGTTTTTAAGTTTTGTTTTATGTCGGTAGATCTATACTGGTATTTCGCAACCTGCAGTTTCAGCGGGCATGTGAGTGTGTCTTCCTGTTGGCAGGTCTGAATTCAGTGAAACCGCATCATGATGGAGCGCAGGGCTCTAAACGTAAATAATAATAAACAAAATGTCTTTCTGTCTTTTTTGGTCTTCTGTCTGTTACAGGAATAGGAAGACAAACAAGCGATAAAATGGCAGAGGAATTATAAAATGTTGTCACCCCAATCAGTATTACGTTCATAAAAGCACAAACACTATTAGCCCAGTATCATCCATTGAGGCCCACTATGACCCAACTTAAGAGTACTACCAGCAGTATTAGTTGGGGGGGGGGTTTCATTCAGCAGCGTGGCTGGTGAGCGTCTCTATGAATGATAGGGGGATTTAGAGTTTTCACTTCATGCCGTGGTGGTCTTCATGGAGGGAGTCCAGTGTGAGGCAGTGTGTGTGTGTGTGTGTGTGTGTGTGTGCCAGAGACTATTACCCCAGAGACGCCACTGTTACCTGCTGCTACTAAGACCCCGTTGTTACACAAGCCTGAGCTGTCGTACCACTTTGCTCAGGTCCATTACACGGCTCATCCTTACTTCATGCACTGTAAGATTCTTGCACATCAACACACATGCACTAACAAATAAATTGCTGCAGAACAAGACAATCGCCGACACAATTGAAAATCCAACAGTGACTCAAATGTGTATCTTACCTGTTGGTGTTGACTGACTGTATGCACTGCCAGCCAGGGTCAGGGAGATCATTGTGATGCACAGCAGACTCGTCATTTTCTCTATTCTCCACATTAATTCAAATTTCAAAACTTGAAAGGCCCAAGTTTACCAAAGCTTTGATTTGAGTCAAATCAAAAAATCAGCTTGAACAATCTTCCGTTTTTAATTTGCATTCATCTAGCTGTTCCTCTCTCTGTCAGTCTTTGCAGCAGCCGCCTGTAGTGCTAGTGGAAAGTTTGGGCTCCTCACAGGTCCAGACAAGTGCCTTTTATTGTAGCCTTACATGGTTGAGACCCCTCCCCCTACCCTCAGCCCATCACCATGCTCTACACTGGCTCCCGTTAGCCCATTATTTATGAAGAAATCCCTCCGCTCCCTTGGGAGAATGCAACAAGACTCCAGACATTCAACCTGCAGATGATTACCCTGAGGTGCATTCATTTGATAGCAGAACTATAGGGATTCCTTTGAGAAATGCCATACACGCAATATTAAACAGCATATGTAAAAGATCAGATGTGCGTTTTTTTCTATTTAGAGATAGTGAATGAACTAAAACCTTAAATAAGTTGTCACACACCAATCATTGTCCAATGACTTGCAGCCCATAGAATGTTTTCAATCTCACCCTTTTTATTATGTCTGCTTATGGTCTCATTATCAGGCTTCAATTACACAAATCACAGCTAACGTTCATAATTTCCCCAGCTCCTCCCCATTGACTTTGCTTACTTATTACTCTCCTCTTTCCCCTACTTTTTATTCTTTACATACATGCATTAGTTGTATATTTGACATTGTTGAAGTGGCTTCATAAACATCTGTAACTAACAACAAAGTCTGCCGATGTGCACCCTCCGCACGATTGCACACTTCTGCAGATGCTGTAAATTGGCGTCAGCATGTTTTTCTCCATCCCTTCCGATGCCGTAGAAGAGCAGAGACACCAGAGTGTCTCTTAGCTCAGAAGAGCTGCCACATACATTTGTGACCAAGCCGTGAGCAGAGGGAGGCTGTGTGGTCCCGGACGCACTTTGAGAGATTGCAAGGCGGGGGAGTGCTGCGACACGCTGCAGATGCTCTTCTGGACCTCTTCATCACTGCAGTTAGTACAGATGGGACAGATCAAGCCATTTTACTTTTTTCTCTGCTCTGCCCCGTCTGCCAATATTTCAAACCCAGCAGAGATGTACACAGAGTACACGGTGGGCCTCTGTTGTATATTCTAAAGTCCAAGCTCACCCTGGGCCCATCCTCTGCGCCCCTAACTCCAAACCCCTGGAGAGCTGAGAACTGTTTAAAAGGACGTAAGCCCTGGTGCACAGAGGGACATTATAAAGAGATGTGCTCCCAGTGTGAGGACACTCCTGACCCTCCTCACACACGCACAATGAGTTGACTGTAAGAGCTGCAACGACCTCTGGCAGCATCTGTCAGATACCTTTGAGAATGTCAAAGACAATGTGGCAATTTTACTGTTTACAGCAATTTTCTGCAGCCGTGATGGAAATAAACCGCTTTGACCAAAGTGTTATTTGGCTGCGGCAACATGTGTTGTCAATTCATCAACGGATATCCAAGCCACATCCGAAACTGCAAATATTTGGGTGGTCAAACAGCCAGATAGATGGATCAGTCTTTCCTTTCCTTTTTTTAACTCTTCCGTCTACATTTCCTGCTCATCCAAGTGAAGTTCTGATAACCACGGCATGTTCTTCAACGTAATAAAAGTATATTTTTTTACCTGAATAAGTTAAATTCAGATTTTCCGACCAGGCAATTGGCTAACCAACTCTTAAGATTTCTTTTTGTAACATATTACAAATGTAGAATTTCAGGATAATCGGTGTCACCAAATTTGACATAATTTTCCGGGTGCTTTAATGCTCAAATCTAAAGTTTTGAGGATATGATGCGAATATTGATGTGTATGTTTGTGTGCATTATGAATCCAGAAATACATGCTTTGTGTACATATGTCTAAGGTATGAAAAGGTCTGTCTGTATTTTATTGCATTTGGCTTTAATCAATGCACCAAATTCCCCATCTCAGCCAAACATTAAGTGTAAATGTATTTCATTGAAATGTAGATATTTATCAATATGTAAACCTGTGCTTAACCTTAAACATGCAGTCATTTAGAGTCACTGTTGCAGAATAACCTTCTTTGGGGATCAGTATTTGCATGTCCATCAACAGAGCTTGTCTCGCTAGTGTGTCTCTCTGTAAAAATCTTCTCACATTATCAAAGAACCTTGTCCAAATTTTGCATGTTTCTTAAAACTGTATATTCTTTATACATGCACTTTTGGGAGTACAGAATGTACTATCTTGAATGGAAGTATATTGAATGTCTTGTGACTCAGAGGAGTCCCACCCAGAGGCTCTTTCTGTGGTGTCAGAGCCAAGTCTCAGGGCCATGAGCGCATTCACAGCTGGTTCTCTGCAGCCTCAGCTCGCAGCCCTTGGATGGGTGGTACGATTCATTTTAACAAACAGCAGCTCTACGTGTCCCAGGCCATTAGGAAAGGATGCCGTTCGTAAAGCGAGCGTCAGCATTTGGGAGTCTTTTGTGCAAACGTCCGCAGACGGTTGGACAGGAAAAGGTCAAAGCCAAACACGCATGTGTTGTCCCATGTAGCCTCTTTCATATTAGCCAGTGCCAAACATGTGGTCCTCGTTACCCGTACTAGTGCAACACTTGATTAGACTTGGAAACAATTTCTAAAGGTGACGCTTAATACGCCGTTAGCTCCTGCTAATAAAGGAGAGATGAAACGATGACGTGAGCAACTCGGGCGTTAACAGTTCTGGGTGGGGTGGGAAAGTTAAATGTGTTTGTAGCCGAGCAGAGCAGTTCTGACGCCACAAAGCTTTTATCTCAGAGACACATCTCTCCTCCTTTTCAGCAGAATATGGAACAAAAAGAGCATGTTTAATTTTGCATTTTGATATTCATTTTCTGTCTACAGAAGATTGATCTTCTGCAGAGATTGCTCCGAGCCGAGTGGCCTTAGCTCCCCTTCTCTGGTAGTTCTTTGTGCAATGGCACTGACGCGGTCTCATTCCCAACTGTCAAATACAGTTGCTGGGCCCGTCAGTATCTGATGCCAACTCAAAGTGCTGATTCAAATGTAAACCGACCCGCATTATTATAAGACACTCTGCAACTGATATAGTAGTGAGAGCTTCTAAATAGCAGAGGTGTGAGGTTGAAGGGTCAAACAATCATAGGACCTTTATTTATGAGGCCGCTGTTTGTATCTCAAAAAATGTACTTAATTTCATTTCTTTCATTTTTCTTTCATGTCTTGACTTGACTCTTGACTTATCTGTCCCTCTGCAGTAACATGTGTTGTTATTCAGTCAAGAATCAACAATACTCAATGAAGAGGTTTTGCTGCCTTAACCTGACAACTTTTTGAAGTTTATAAAAAAATACACGTATATGCTGCTGGGGTGTCCAACAGGTCAATTGCCAGTTGATTGTCTGCCATTGAAAAAAAAAAACACGCCACGTCACGAATGCTTGGTCGACCGGAGAAGCTAACGGACAACTAATGCTAATGCTAATTAGCGATCCGTACTTACTAACAGACATATTTCATTTAATTTAAAACACAATCAGTGCAAGTCATTGAGCAACGTAATGACCAAGAATTTGTGGAATGGTTCCCTCCTTCTGACAGATGAGAGCCTCAGGAATCAGGAATCAGGAAACATTTATTACCAAAATATGCCAAACATACAAGGAATTTGTCTTGGCTGCTCGTTGTTGTTGTCTTTTTATACCGACTCGTTTTACGCGCAGCGCCGTGGTTCCGTTTGGTTACCGCTACTACGCCGGATCCGGCCGCCAGGGGGTCCAGACTGGCCTGCGTGTGGAAATTACAGAAAGACGTAAATTTAATTTCTATAAAAGCTGCTGCTATTCTTAAAAAGTCCACCGGCGGGTCGCACGTGAGTGAGCGCATGCGTTGGACCAGGGGGGCCAGTGGCGGTAGATCCCTTCCACAGGAAACAGACATCTGCGTGCACCTCCACCACCCCTCGGACTGGACCATCGCCTATGATTTAACTGGTCTAGCCCGCTTTACATCAAAGTGGGCAGTATGTGGCCCCCTACCTAAAATGAGTTGACTCGGCTTAGAGCTACCGACCAAGCAGTATTTTAATGAATTGGGGAGATTGTATTGCGGTCGCAGCAACTTTGCCTTTTGTGTGATAACATGCCACAATTGCTCTCTTGACCTAGAAACAGTGGATCAAAAAACGTATTTATATAATATATATATATCATATAAGTTACATACAGGTGCATCGCTATGCTCTTCAACATAATTGTTTTGTTGTGGTGAGAGTTTAATTACGTTTCTTTGGTATCCGACCATTGTATCCATCTATAGGAGTGAAATGTAATTCAATACATTTACTTTACTACAGTGTAACTTGTAGGTACCTATACTTTACTTGGGGCTTGTTAATTTTTGCCTTATATACATATTTAAATTCATCTTAAAGTGATCATACACATTTGTAATGTAAGTCAATTTGTGTCACTTTGACAAACTACAACATTAAGTCGCTTGCTATGTGATGAAGCATTTGTCACAGTTCAGCTTCCCTCACTTCCTTTCACAAACCCAATCAGCTCATTTAGTGCACCTGTTAGTCACATCATCTCGTCAGCCCAATCGCTGTCACCTGCCAGCGCACCTGCTCTCTTTAGTATTTAAGCTTGTGTCTCACTGACGCTCGCGGTCGGGTCGTCCTCACTACTATGCTTGACTTTCGCCGTAGTGCCGTCCCGGCAGATTTACCGTTGCCGTCCGTGCCTGTTTCTTGTGTTCCCTCGTTGTGTTGCTGCCCGGCTAACCGTTCGTCCCTGACCAGGAGTTTCCCCTGTGATCCGGACGAAAGACTATTTGACATTGTTGTCCTGTGTGAATAAAGTGCGATTAAACGGACCCATTGTTGCTCTGTCGTACTGCTCCTAGGCTCCCACCACACCAGTTACACCATCAGTATAATCCTACAATGTGGAAAAGAACCGTTTTGAGAAGTGAAGAGCATTTGGGGTTTTGATACAATACATACATTCTTCTGTTAATCATTTTACATATATTAATTAACAAAACTTTTTGTATTGACTTATCTTTATAGGTCCTATAAAGTATTATTTGCCACTTTGAGGGAGGGAAAAAACTGCCGTCTTTTAATGCGTCCAGGAGTTTGGCCGGCTTTTTTTATACGGTGTAGCATCATCATGGCAAAGTTTAGTTGTAAGTAGATCACAATACTTCCAATAATGTCTCTATAAAGCTATTTTTCAGATCAAGGTTAGTGGTTAGTGCTTTTTTGCTATTTGGAATAATTAAAGGAAGCTAATCCTGCACTAATCCACTCTAAACCAGTAGAACATTTTTCCAAAAAGTGTCAAATCTGTGTTGTACTTGTTTTGATATTCAAGATTCAGTATCGATCCATCACATAAAACCTGTTATCCGTGTCAACGGCTACAGAAGAACATACGTTAAATATTGAAATACTGCTGTGTCACAAGTAGCTACTTGTGTCTCTTTCTTCCACTTGTCCTGCCAAGCTCTCGCCGGGGTCCACTTGGTCCACTTGTGCCGGGGCGTGTGGCTCCGAGTTTGCCGCAGCTGCTGAGGACTCACCGAGAGTCTCACCGAGCTCTCGCGCCAGTAATCTGAGCTCACAACGCTGAGTCACGTAGTCAAGGGAGGTTGTTCACCTGGTTTGGGGGGCCAGGATGTTGGGAGGAGGTTCTGATGCCAACAACTATAATTTTTTGAGTAGATAAAATAAACCCATTTTGATCACTGTGGAAAAACGCATGTCATGACTTTTATTGCAGAACCATTTTTTTTTATCAGTACGAGTCAAAGGTTTTGAGACATTTTCTACAAGTATGTACGTGTGAATAGTGTACAACATACAAAGTTCGAATATATATTTATATTGTATCAATGTTTATACTTAAATGTGTTCTACTTTTTTAGTTGTCCCCGTTTTGTTTTTACATTTGTATTTTTTACACTTTTTTTTGTTTGTTTGTACTGTGTATGTACGCCCACCAAAAGGCCAAAATGTAACCGGAGTCAAATTTCCATGTATGTGTGCGTGCGCATACACGGCCATTAAAGCTGTTTCTGATTCTGAGAGGTGCTTACACTGGAGATTAACTAGTGTGCAGTGTGATAGCTGTGTGTTCCTCAGTGCAGCTGTTCCTTTAAACCTTTATCTATCTCTCAAATCATCAACACTAGTTATGCCAAGGGTATTAGATTTATTCAATACAGCCAAAAATCACAAATTGCCTCAAGGAGCTAGAAGGTAGGGACTTGATCCACTATTTTCCTGAGATTACTTCTTCAA
Source organism: Gasterosteus aculeatus (assembly GCF_964276395.1). Classification (NCBI taxonomy): domain Eukaryota; kingdom Metazoa; phylum Chordata; class Actinopteri; order Perciformes; family Gasterosteidae; genus Gasterosteus; species Gasterosteus aculeatus. Next base: position 11,814,665 of record NC_135701.1, read on the forward strand.
AATCACACTAAATGTTTTAGGGTTTTTTTCTACATACCAGACAGCACGTGATTTGCATCGTACAGACATGAGACTTGAAGACATCTCGCACATCCCAGTGAACATTTTATCTGCTTTGAAGCTTAATAATAGTTTTCCATGGAAACGTATCGCATCCATTTAAAATAAAGTTAAAATATAATGCCGAACAGCTATGGCAATGTTTCTCTGGTTTGTTACACTGTTGGATAATAGTGTCCATCCAAACCTCATTAAAAAGATACGTTATTTTAAAGGTTTTCACCAGTAACACAATTACACATTTTGGTGGATGGAACTAGTTTGTGTTGATCTCCAAATGTGATGCAGTAGATATGTTCTAGTTTTCATATAATGTAGTTTCATAATTTACACCAATTCATTTATCCCTACAACAAATTGTAATCACTACATAAAAAAAATCTCTTTTAATACGAGTGGAAAGCGGTAAATGGGATACTGATGGAGCTGTGAGAAGAAGGCGCCATGGAAACCTAGATGTATTTACAGTATACCAGAGGAGAGAACGTAGACCTGAAGATTCAGGTCTACATTCATTTCAGGATATGAATTCAGAGTGAACATTGGCAATGTACAGTTGCCCCTGAAATACATTTTTCCATTCATGAGAAACCAATATGCATTCAGTTATTTCTGGTAAAAGAGTAAAAAATGTGCACAACTATCCAAATGATTACTGTCTTCCCCCTCTTTACTAGTCCTTGTGGACTGCGTTCGTCATTATTACTCAGCAGCACAATAAATTACTCTTCCTGAACTATAAATTAGACCTGTTGAAATGTCTGCCATGTTGAGCCAGACTGAGACTGAAAGCCAGAATGGGTTTGAAAACATCTTGAAAGGAAATTTAGCATGAAATGACAACTGCAATCTTAAGGGCTGCAGCGCTCTGTGGAAAGATGGATGATTAATGGCAAATGATTACTCATCTACTTATTTAATAAATAATACACAGGAGTCAGCACTACAGCCACATCATGACTGATTTAAGACGCCATAAAAAAAAGAGTCATACAATCCACGTAGAGTTCAGGGTCCCAACTGGCGCTCCGGGCCAAGGACGTGGGCGGGGTCGCTCAGCCACCTGGCTGCATGAATTAAAGACAGAGATCAGCTTCAATCGCTGGTGGGCTTTCAGCATTCATTTTGCGGATTGGAAACAGATGCTGTCGAAAAAAAAGACTACGATCATAACTGTACGATGCTTGAAAATGTAAAAAAAATTGGAGTGGATCATACATACCGACATACATATTCACACGCTGTACTCATAGGGAGCCGAAAACTGTCAGTTAACCACAGAATCTGTATCAATGGAGAAAACATACCGCAGAACAGCTGGACGTGTGTGTGAGAAGTAAAGTGTATGTAGATCCACCGCAAGCCGCTGGTTTAGTGATGTCATGGAGTCCATATGTTGTTGGAGGCTGAAAAAAAAGATGTGGTTTTAAGATAAACTGTATGCTTTGTTTCACTGAGTGTGTTTCATAGAGAGCAGTAATTACTCCAGAGCAGTTCCTTCATTTGTAAATAATTAGACACAACCAACCCATTTAAACGGTAACACAAAAAATGACTTGTGTAAGCACCCAGTTCAGAAGAAGAGCTCCAACTGTGAGAAAAGTCTCTCACTTATTAGCACTAAATTCAAGCTTTTATCAAACACAGAACTCAAGAAGCCACTGTTATATTCCAGCTTGGAAAGCAATGGCTTGCCAAAAAAACACACCAATATTAAAACAAGTAAAACCACTGCTGCACAGAGAAACGTGCATTTATGTATTTATCAGGTTAAGTCACTTTATATGTGATTCTTGGTTAATAATGGTAATTTTCTCATCAAAACCTACAATCGAAGCATCACACATGACGAATAATGTTTTGACTAAAGGTACCCCCATTATGGACACACCATAGCAGTGCTTCTCCTAACATGCCACACGTGTTGTTGAAGACCCACCTACTGAAGATCAAGAGTACATCAGCTAATTGTACATTTCAACATTTATGATCAGAGGGCGGAGGCACAACGCCGCAAACGCTGACCCTGTAGGTCAGACACAACGTTCACGTAAAAAGGGGGAGTTTATTGTTGGACGACCATAAACGGAGACAGTGTTCAGTCTGTTTGGGTTGCCTCGCGTCTGTGAGGAAGTGCTACTCTGAAAGGGCCCGCATCCATTTGGCGGCATGCGATTTACAGCCGGTGGTCTGTTTGACTGTCAAACCGGCCGCTGAGCCAATTCGTGGTTTGAAACAAAACCATAGGCTGTAGGCCGACCCCAGTGCCTGCGCACCCCCTCCCCCGCCACACAGCATCTCTTCTCACAGAGGGTCCTTTGTGCAACGGAGAGCGGCGTGAAGAGAGCGAGAGAGGAAATGGTTGAGGGATGGATTTGTTTCCTTCCAGTCATGTGTGTGCTGCTGAGGGTGAATTATACGGATGGAGGGATGGTTGTACATTTAGCATTAATTGCCCTGCTCTGCGATCGTGATTATTACAGCCAATGTGTCTCCCTGTCTTTCTTGTTTTCGCTCCACTTTCAGGTCAGAATCCGATGTACATTCCCATGCAAGTCGACCAGCTCCACATGCCTCTTTACACAAAACGTACCACCTCTGTGCTTTCCTCCACAAATTGGTTGGAAGAAAACACGAGACAAAAATACTTGGAAAAAAAAGAAACACTTTGCTGAATCACAGACAATGACACAGAGGGGATAATAAGGCTTAACACCAGAGATTATTGCTAAAGAGTGAAAACACTTTTACTCCCCCAGCGTCTCAGGAGACACTTGAGGCCGCAGTGTTTTGCTGTGATCACACTCCAAGGTGGACTTACGTCCATGACTCATAGATACATAGTTTGGGAAACACGGCACAATATGACGTGTCAATAATACATTTTGAAAATATTAATGATCAACAAAGAAATCGACTTATACGAGGAGGCCTGAACACGAAAACACCCCACCCAAGTATCGTTTTTTGAATAACAACCCCTACATTTCTGGAGGTTTTGGATGTATCCATAAACCTTCTCTTGGGACAAGATTTATCTTAATCCTGTTTTCCGCTGATGCTGCCACTCTCGTTCAACACAAGCACCTTCAAGCTGTCCCAGTGCAGCAACCAGGCTACGTGGGTCCAGATGTAGAGACCCTGCAAACCTTGAATGTGTTCAAGGACAGTGTTGTAGTACAGTGCCCAGCTGTTCATTTATTCACTGAGGTCCCCTGGATTTGATGGATTTGATGGAGACTTTGGGGGTCAGTGTTATCTGTTTAAAACTCTGCATTACGTTCCATTGTGTACTAACAAAATAAAATAAATGAAAGTAACTTTAACTGCTGGTAACTGAAGTTCGAATATGCATTTTTATATATGGAATATAAAGCCCAGAAACTGTGTTCCAGAGTTATCCTAGAAACATTTTATAATGGGATCTGGACAAAGTAACACTTTTTTTTATAGCAGGACTGTTTAACGCTCTCTTTACGCATCTCTTTACTGTTCCCCATTCATCCTTTCCCTTTCTCACTAAACGCAGCACCCTCCCTCATAACCCCCTCTTTTGACCATGATGTCCACCACTATAAAGAAGTCTGTCATGACATTTGATGATAAAAATGAGCCCCAAAGATCACCTTTTATAAGGGTGCAAAGTGAGGTGAAAATTGGGAACATTACTCACGTGTACATTTAAATTCGTTCCTCTTCTGCCCTTGAAAGCGTTTTACAGCTTTGGTTATTGTCTGTTCTCAAACAGCCTGGCTCACTGTATTGCATTTAACCAGGACGTCCAGGCCTGTAGCTGCTTCCCTCTAGTTTGCAGGATGGAATAGCTTCCAGATGTCCCCTAAAGAGGGCAATGAGAACATTTTTAGGTACTATTTTAAGATACTGGTGTAAAACGAGTAAGATTGCCTAGAATTGATACCCAACAAAATACTTTAGAGTTGGGTTTCTAGCATCTTTAGTCTATTAAAATAGTTTCCAATTATGACAAGGTTACACGGCAGAGAAAAAGCACCCGGGAATGCACTGAAGTCCACTCATAATCCCGCAGCATGATTGAAATCTTTTCTGTCAGTCTGTGTTAAAACCACCCGTGCTTTCTCCAAACGTCGGCCAAATGCTCTGCATGTGTCAGCTGCTGGCTACATGTAACTCACTCACCGATGCAGTGACACCAAATCTTTGGTAATCTTTTACTTCAAAATAAACGCCATCACCACATGTCCGCAGCAGGTCTCTTTGACAATCAAAGCATTTCCAAATGGGCTATTTCACCACATGCAATATCATTTCAGCCAGTATCAAAGAGACACGATGGAGCAGGAATCCAGGAGGAAGATCCCGGAGCATCGTCATGTTCACATTGAGGGACTCAGCAGGACGTTACACCTGAACTGCTGTTTTCATGTGGAAAACAGAAACGCAGAGCCAATAAAGACTTTGCAGAACCATGTGTGGAACCGTTATGTTCTTTGCGTAAAGGTGTAAATGCCCTGTGCAACAGCTTGACAGCTCAGTTCAAAGAACCCCTGTGAAACCTTAACTTTTTGTCTGCATAGATATGTGGAGGTTAGCTTAGTGCTCTCAAGCTTCATGGTGACAAACCCTCATCTTTCCTGAATAAATGGAGAAAATAATGCACATAAAACTGACATGCTGAATGCAGCTAGGTTGAAGTTATCAATCGTATGATCTATTTTAAGTCTAAAAAAGCTAATTTACTCAATTGAGTCTGTTCTTTAAAGAACAAACCTACTTTGGACTGGACTGCGTTCATGCTTCATCTTATCATTATGAATATAAATACAGCATATTAGAGTGAAAATATGACTTGCTTCCTTTGCTGTCATAAACTATGTTATTAGTAGTACCTTTAAATCGTTGGCTTTCCACAACATTTCAATAATTTCTCCGATATTCACTGAACGTATTGTACATATTTTACTGCACATACATCTACTGCACTCTATCCATCCCGGGAGAGGGATCCCTTCTCTGTCCTCCTGCCTGAGGTTTTTAAAAGCCCTCTGAGGCCAATTTGTGTGTTTTTAGGAAATACAAAATAAATGTACATAGAGGAATAAAGTCAAACAATGCACATGTTGTTGAAGCCAAAGACAGTGGAAGAGCATTTGTGTTTTGTTTTTGTCAGAGCATTTGATTTGTTGGTCGTCTGACCATTTAACACATCTAAGCCAAACGTTTCTACCTACCGAACTTTATGTGACGACGTCAGTGAACTAGAGCAAGGTGAGCTGTCAGTCAGCTACTGTCTTCTGTTTTGTTAGCTGTTAGAGAGATAAATCGTTTTTCACTTAATGAGGAAACTTTATGCATTATAGCTGACATCATTTTAATGTATGAAGAAAGACCACAGAGACCCTGTCATTCAAAATTGCTCTGAGTCACAATTTGGCCCAAATAACAAATGTCATATTTCATAGCTCCACCTTTGAGCTGTTATCCAACCACGGCCTCTTAACACATTGTGAGAGGTGGGTGGATATGAGGCATGTTAAACATTATAAAGTCTGAGGTCACGACACCAAACAGTGGCAATCTGTCACAAAGTGTAAGCGGAGTATGAAATCCAGACTCCTTTTTTGTGTTAAGAGGATTTAGTATCAGTTACTGAATGTATAATGTCCGACATGTTCAGTTTGGATTCTGCTTTAGCTCAAACCTAGAATTTTTTTTGTCTACTATGGTTCCAAAGGATCCTTTTTGCCGGTATTTATCACTACCACCTTCCACCCATCGCTCACACAACAAGAGTTTAGTACAGGGAAGAGAATCCATCTCCAGACACTCAACTCCACCGGGAACAGACAGTCATAAGTTGCCTGCTCTCTTGTTATAATTACTCCATGATGTGCGCTTTGTATTCAACCTCAAAGTCAAACACGTTGATGTTTTAATTGATTCTACTTGCTCTGCTCAGCTTTGAGGGAGTCCCTGATCTGCTCCCAGTAACAAATGGACCCCAGTAGGACCGTTGTCCTGCCGTCTCTTACACCATCACGACTATAATGTGAATCAGTCCGCTATATCCAGTTAGCGCCAGGGGAAGGAGAACTTAAATTATACCTTTACATGTATTTAAAGGTTCTCTGTTGGATTGTCAGGGCATCAATATAGCAACTATTGAATGTCTACAAGAGGAGACAACCACGTTGCTCTCTGTCTCCTGTGTGTATTAAGAGTGTCTACACTCGATGGATATACGGTCAAACTGCAGACGTGTCCATGTAACTCTTTAGCTCAACGTTCCATCCTTTTATTGTTTTGTCTTTTGCAATCACAAGAATAAAGTTATTATTGCTGAACAGTCTTTTGCAATCGCAGTGATACAGACTGATGATGGGCGGGGGGGGAGGGGTGAGGGGCTTTTTTAGCTTTTAAGATTTGTTCGCTTCGAAGAAAAACAAAAAAACAAACAGCATCTGTCTGATGTGCTGCCGCGAATGCTCAACACTGATCCATTGTTACAAATACGGGTGGAAAAAAAACATTTGTTTCCACTTATTTCTGAGGGGTCCCATGTGTTTCATTTAGCATTACAGGCAGCTGGGAGGGACACCTGAGATTTGTTTTTATCCGGTAATGTTCCGTTGGGATATCTCTTTCTTTGGAGCAGAGCAGGGAAAAGTCATCAAGTCTGAAACGTAAGCATATTCTGAAGTGGTAGCTCCGCACAGCTAATGTGCAAAGCAACTCGATGTCGGACTTTAGAGTATGTGGCAGGGCTTTGGGATTGAAAGGAGGGAACCAACAACGGGAATTACCAAGAGAATCTTAACTCGACGCGATCAAGGTGTCGTTCAAGGCAAACAGATCAGTTACTGAAACACTTCAATCAAATCAACCAAATACAATAAGCCAGTTTGCAGTGACACCAGCTGCAACGGAGGAAATGATAATGGACAAAGGAGAATTGCAGGCAACAATGACGGATCTTAATTTGTTATAGCTCAATCCAACAGATCCTTGCTAAAATGTAGAGTTTATAATTGACCTAAATGTGGCTGTAACTCTCACTAATAAACATTAAACAATAAACATTAAGTTAAGCAAAATAAAGCACTTATTATTACATGTGTCCCCAACCAAAACAATAATGACAGAATAATGAATCGAAGTAATCAACATAAATAGAATTGAATCCCCCAGAGTAATTCCTCTGGTTACAATCAACAAACTGGTAAAGGGCCCTCGTCTCTACTGGACTAATAGAAGCAAAAACTTTAATGAATCAAGTTGTAAAGCAAAAAGACATCACTGGCAGACTATTAGCTATGATATTTGGGAAGCTTCATAAAGCTTCATAATGACTTATAAATCCATTCACTAATTCCGCAGCAACAACGTGATGATTTCAACCACGAAAAAAACTGTCCCCTTTCATCCTTAACCAAATGTGTTTAAGCTATAACACAAAGGATAGAAAAAAATATTCTAGAATTTATATAAACCTCAAAAGTCACAGTAAATCTATGTTTAAATAGTGGAATTAATCTTAGGCTGTCTTTGGAGCGCAGCATGAGTCAAAGCCAATAGAAAAGATGTGAAAAAAAGTTGTGGCCATGATGATGAATGAAGAAACATAATGACAGGTACGGCACATATTGTACAGCACACATGGTTCTAGGTTAGCTTTCCAATAGCATGTGCCGTCAAATCTGATGCGGCGAAATCTCCAGAAAAACATTGGTATTATATTTGCCAGTTAAATGCATGCAGCTGTTTTCTTCTGCACTGTTTTGCCTCCCTCATACTGCAAAATGTTATGAATGTGAAACAAAATAGAATAAATACTGTTATAGAGTCCATAAAGATTGAGATGATAAACGCAAACCTGGGAGAGTAGATCGTTAGAACTTTTCCATGGTAATAAAACTGCAGTAATAAACTTGTTTTCTTTCTGTGGAGCAACATCTTCCTCAAGCATCACTTTGTGGGAGACAAACTGAGGGGGGGGATTAAAATGTCTGTAATACATATGGCAGTGCAGTGGCCACTTTGTTAAACGAGGAAAAACCAGAGCCATTCTTTGTGATGCGTTGTTTTTGTCGCTGGTCTCTCTGAAATCAAGACAGGGAGACGTTTTCAAATTTTACAGCTTCAGCAAAGTTGTAGTTTCTTCATGGACCACAAATTTACAAATGAATTGTCCGACATTGATTTCAACATACTGAAATAGATTAAATATACTAATTCTAATGTTTTCTTTCTGCCACATTGGTGCAGAACTCTTCATTAATTATGTATTTAAGTGACAAACAGTGGCCACCGTGTTGCTCTTATGAAATCTTTCGTCAAATTTCGCATTAAACCCAAGCGTAAATTCCCTGCGCAGCTTGTGACGAATCAGCAGCTGGGCGAGGAGACAAGACGGATGGCTGGAGTGACAGCCAGCAAAACACCAACAGGAAAGCTTAGTAAAGCTCCGTGACTGCAAAGGCAGGCTGCGGAGCAACCACACTGATGTGACAGATTCATGCATGGATTTAACTTCACATGCACACAGTGTTCCCTGATACATTTGACCCCGGGTTCTGCTGACCCTACGTGCTAATAAATCAGTGAATGCCAGCGCACGGGCTGCACACAATGTGCACATTTTACTAACAGCAAAAACAGGCTCACGCAATTATCCTAGCAGGCAAGAGCGGCCCGTAAAGACAATGTGGATTCAGCTGTGAGCCAACTCGAGAAAGAAGACACGGCATGCAGTTTCATTAGCGATGAGATAACTTGACTTCAGCGTTACACCCATCACAGAGAAGGGGGAAAGGGTCCAAACTTTTTTTTATTAAAAAATTAACTTGAAAGAATATCCTTGGCTCAACTCTTTTTTTCTAGGGGGGCATGCATATCATGGTGCAGAAATGTGTTCTATCAGGACTAACAGCCAGTTGTTTTATTATTTGAAGCTCACATTCTCAAAAAAAGAACAGAATTTAGTTTAGAGCAAACGAGGAGCAGGTTTGAAAGTGTGTGCAACATGTTCACATTAAAAACCAAATGTTACCCCGAGGAAGTGACCAAGTCATGATAATTGGAAGCAAACTTCGAAACAAATGCAGAGAGTTCAAAAAGAATGTAATGACCCTCCTTCTCACTCCTCGGGCACAAAGTGAGATTTGTACCAATCGGCCTCAAAAATACTTACGCAGTCATGATTCCCGTTCCCCAATCTGGCCAGCAATTCTTTTGTAAGTTGTTTAGTATTATTTCCAGATTTTTAGAAGGACTTTTTTGCACATAATGGAGGGACATTTTAGTCCTGTCAAAAGGGAACGCATCATTGGAAACATGGATATCCATTGTCCCATTACATATATATATATATATATCACGTTAAGGAATGCTAAATGGTAAAAATGCGCTGAATGTACAGTTGCAGCAGATCTACTTGCAGACCCGATTGCAGGGAGAACTGACAGGACACTTGGCAAAACAATCCCGCAGGATAGTGCAGCCTAAAAGAAATGGCATTTCTCAAAATTGTGCCTATGCTGTGCAGTCATGACAAATGAGGGGACACTGAGTGGAATCCAGGTGACATTCTTCGGCTGACTGCCTTTTCTCTGCTCACCCAGGGGAGTAATTTCACACCCTTGAGAGGCTCCTGCACACATTTTTCAAACAGAGAGAGAGCGGAAGCAGCTGGAATGGATGGTACCATTTGATTTCCCATGTGTGCCCCTGATGATGGGTCCATTTTTGAGAAGTTTCATTGAGTTAAAACTCTGGAGTTTTCTGAAGATGGTTTCATAAGATGAAATGAACTCTCTGGGCAAAAAGAAGACGGAACTTCATGTTTGTTTCGAAATGAATCTCAAAAGCATGTGTCTTTTGTTTTTTTTCCCCTTTGGTTTTGCCTTTCCATTTCTCTCAAAAGATTGTGTAGGAAAGCAACAGAATATAATAATACACAATATAAGTCTCTGATATGAGGACGACGCCAACGGTATCTTTTTTTCTTGTGTGAATTCTCGTAAGGATTATCTAACGTTATTTCTCCTGTTTTCTGACAGGTTTAAGGAACAGCAGAAGCTTGTTTTCTCTTCAAACATAGTTACCAGAGCCATGGAAAATGCTTTCCATGGCCAAAATAATCCCTCTGCTAAAACAGTGTCAAATAAAAGCAAAGAAAGAGGACGTGAGAGGCATACAGCAACATAAGGCAATTATTTTGAGATTTCTTCAAGTGGATCAGCAATAACATAATACATTTCCTATGATCAAATATCAACCAGTAACATATATAATGCAGGAAAAGAATTTCTGCTGACTATCTTCAATACACAGTTTATGGACTGGGCAGAGAAGCTATTGAAATTAACTAACTATTGAAAAAAGGAAACAATTGAAAAGCTTGTTTTGTCCTTTAAAGCTCCTTTTAACGACCACACAGGTTTGGGCTCAGGTTTGGATGTTCAATGAATGAGCCCATTCTATTCATATTAGATGGATCAGTACGGGCGCAGTTAACAGTTATCAGCTACAAAAGGATACAGGAGTATGGCATGTTACAGGCTTTGCATGAGTCCTTCCCCCTCCGTCCGTGTTATCGGAGCGTTTTTTAACACAGCCGGACTGCCGTGCGTACTTTAGTGCACTCTTGTGTACTTAAGCGTGCCCCACTGGCCCGACTCACGGCTTCCCCTCTGCAGTGAGCTCATATAAAACCGTCCGCACCAATGCTGCTAACTGCTGTTAGCTGTTTTTTCCGTTGCTTAAACTGTTAGGAAAGTTAGCTCGTTGCCACGTTGACAGCCGTTGAGAGGTAATATAAATACTCACAATCTTTTATTCAGCACCCCTTAACAGCAGTTATTGTGAGAGTCAGTATCAAGATTTTGTTAATTAAGGTTGTGACAGTCCAATTCTTTCTTAATAAACAACAATCACGTCTTACTTTTGCTGTCGATTCATGGGATCTGCAGAGCAGGACGGGCGTGAACAACACAACCCCAAGTTAAATGCCACAGTTAACAGAGTTTACAACCATTCAAACAAAATGTAAGGCAGGTCAAAGGTCAAAAACCATCAATATTATTCAATGAATGTGACAAAGCACGGAACCCCATGTCAATATTTACTCTCTCAGTGTCCCTACATTCTTCCTACTGGGAGACCAGGGGAGAGACAATAAAAAGGACAGCAGATTTCTGTGTACCTTCCATCTCCTGGTATGCTAGCAGGCTCATATATATATATATAAGAAATACAGGATTCTACTAGACACAGACACTCGTTCCTCAGTACGAACGTCAGGTCGTCTCCTTCCTGGCTGTGATATGCGTGTTTGAACAGGCACACTGAGAGCACACAGAAAACTCAGGCAGCCTTTGAGTTACACGCCACAAAACAGCGCGAGGCAGACAGCTGTGTGAATGCAGGTAAACGTGTTTCATCCCTTCCTCTGTCGATCCACCATGGGTATTACATCCCTGCAGAGGTATGATGGTGACAAACGTCTTACTGGTGCGCTGGTCCGAACGCTGGATTAACTCCATTCGAACGAAACTTCTCTTTTTAACCCTCGCAGGATCGTTCCTGCTTAGCGTTTGCCTTATTGAGCTATGATTGGCTGGTTACATTGAACCCAGCACATCATCAATCACAGCCGCCTTCCAGGTCCCCCGTTTTTTCTCTCTACTTAATTGTCTCTGAAGGACCGATGCCGTGATGGATATCACCGCAGGGACAATGTCTATCTCTACTGGGGCTGGTGATAGGGTGCGACCAGGGTGCTGACTTAAGAGAACACGGAGAACATGTTGAGAACGAGGAGGGGAAGGAGAGAAAGGTTAAAGAACAGATCACTGAGGCCTGTAGCTGTTATGATGCATCAGGGACCAATGTTCAGATGTTTGTGGGCCTGTGCTGCGAGCAACACGTTATTCCACGCTTTTATTTTTATTTTTTTATTATTGCATTCAATAATATAATGAAATATCAAACCTAGATGTGTGGGTTAAGTGCCGTCTGTCATCACGTGCAGTTGACGCTAGTGAACAGCAGATGGCACCATTGGACACTTCTTGCACGTACTTCTCCCCCCTTCATACAAATGAGCTTGCGTGAGGAGGTGGTTTGAAAGGGGTCGGTGGATGCAGTCACTGCTCTCTTTATGTGCATATAAACTAATCTCTCTCCTGATCTGTTATACAATAACACTACAATTCTTGTCCGAAATTTACATTGAAAAAGAAAATTTGTATTTTTAAGCACTTCCTTTGATAGCCGGAGTTCATGCATGTTCTTATTCTAATCCACTTTACAGTTGGCTTCATCGAAGAAGTATGAAAGCGAGGGAGGGCCGGGTGGAGAGAGGGACTTTTACTTATGCCAGTGGAAGTGTATTTAGAAACACCCACCTCGCGGTGCATTACATAACGGTACACTGGCGTGTCTTATTACATAAATACATGTGTGCTGTAACAATACTGAAAGAAAGTCAAAGTAGGATGGCACGCACTGAAGATGCGCTAAAACAAATCTTCAGATTTAATGGTCTATATCAACTGAACAACTATACTTATACACAACTAGAAAATGGTACATTTATCAGATCTGCTTTTGTTTTTCATCGTAGGATTTTACAAGCGAAACGTGAAAAGCTTATACGATAGGATGTTATGTGGTAGACAAATATACAACATACTATTTAAACTTTTCTTCTATGATCTACATTTGAGTCATGCCTAAAGAGAATGAATCAGAAATAATACTCCATTGATACAACACTCAGTTTAAATATTTTTTGCATTTGCGTTGCTGCAAATACCTCCCTCCTTTCGAACGTAATCATCTTTCTTGTATTTAATTAATTGTCATTTAATTTAGTTGCTGATTTATATGTGTTGGAATCATATGCCTCCCGGAAACTCAACTAATCATTATATTTATAAATGTAAAAAAATCCCGCCAGCATTTGACCAAAATTATATTTAAACGTGCATTTACATCTGGTATGCAAATGTCTACGCAAATAGACATTAGCAGTGCACTTTTCCTTGACGAATGTTGGTTCAGTTGCTCGTTCAACAAACTATGGTGCAGGACAAGACGTGTTTTGCAACCGTATAAGAAAGATGCGAAGGAAACTTTAGCAGGAAAACAATGTGGGTTGCTGTTACAAGTCCGCCTGTGGCCGCGTAATTAAACAATGAGCTTTTTGCTATAAGAAAATGTGGTTCAAATTGAAGCAGTTTATTTGGTTGTATGCAAACAAGCTGTCAATCTAACTAACATCATTGTGACAAACCAAGGGAAAGAATAAAACTGCTTTGTGACCATCGGCTCACTTTTTGGCTCACTTTTAAAATATACGATAAATGAAAAAAGGAACTGGAAACGAGTATAAACTTTACTGTGAGTAATTCCTTTTACAACAATTCACATATACTTCTAAGCTCCTCAAAAATTCAAACATTTATTCAAATGTTTTCAATGGCAATGGCTTTTACCTAAATTCCCTTCCTGCCGTTCACAACCAAGCTGACCCCAACACTTTTTACACTTCACACTGCAGGTTTTTTTCCTTTGAGATGCGCATTTCTGAAAAGTGGCTTATTGAGTAGTTGGCTGTCTTTTTTTCTTTTATTTCTTCCATTCAATGGTTTTGGATAATCATTTGTGACCGGCTGGGACACAGTTAGGAGTAAAACGTTGTGTTTTCTCAGTCTGCAGTCCTGAAAGTGCTTCAGCGTTGTCTGGGACTATATTCCTATTTTGACATCAGAGAGAGAGAGACAGAAAGAGACCACACAACAAAGGAAACATTTAATGGTTTTATTTGAAAGGGACAAAAAAAAGTTTAATGGAAATGGACTTGATAATAGCAAATGGCTGAATAGGCAAAGGGGAATGAATAGTGACTTTGGTTTGAAGCCATTGCTGTTTAATAGTAATAATCTTCCATGGATCTTCTAATTTGAATGCTGGACAGATGAAAAACTGAATTTAAACATCTAAAGTCTGGAATTTTTTCTCTAATGAGATTGATCCATTGGATAAGGGATTTCTCTATGGAGGGAAGCTGAGGTGAGTTATATTCTCCCAAAAAGCTATTTTACTGAAAAAAACATTGAACATAAATCTGCATGAAAACAAGCTTGTTGGCATCGTCTTTTTGAACAAAACACTCATCCTCTCCGGTTAAAATGTGTCCAAAACAACAATTGTCTCCTGCTACGGCATTTGAACTAGGTGATTATAAATCCCATTAGCGTGTTTTCCGCTGTGAAAATCCTACCTAATGGTAGTGATTAGACCCAGTGGGTCTTCAGTCCTCCTACAGCTCCTGCAGCTGTGAGGTCAGTGACATCCAGCTAAACGTCACATGGTCTGGTTAGAGGAGATAACAGTTTTTTTCTTTAACCATGATATTAAATGTACACGGTTGGATTGATTTTACAGGAATCCTTTCGACTCTCTCTGGTGAACTATGGAGCATAACACACTTGGGGATAAAATACAATTTCGGCAACTTAACTCTTGCATTTTTGCAGTTTCTTGATACGATGGACACGTTTGGACCTCAAGGCATCTGTTGTGTTCTTGTCGTCTTTCGCAAAGGTTTTATTATCCGATACCTTCACCTCTTGCTGTGTTTTACTGGAAGAAGGAGTAAAGTAGTGTGCGAAGGAACACTCTTAACTCATTCCCACCGCTCGCACTGCATTATTGACCACGCTGCAGCACGGCCATGGGGCAAGACGCCGGGTCAGAGTCGCACAGTCGGGATCCGTTGCAGTGGACAACTACGGCGCTTATGTCATCATTTATGAGACAAGCATTCGGCGCATTACCATTTGTTAATAATCTTCGAGTGGGTGGCGTCTGGCTTTTTAACATCATTGATGTTAAGTTCAGAGGCCCGTGTCCTTATCAACAAGAGTTAATGGGAAAACGAATTGCAAAGCAACGAGATTGGACAAGTAATGTGACTCATAACTTTTCTCAACCTGCAAACATTGATATTGGCATTGAAATAAATATTTTTAAACAGCATTTCTATTGTACGTTTTTATTTTTTTTCCAACAAGAAACATGATGGGAATAATTATATTGATTTTTTTCTTTGTCTTGTATTTTCATTCACCGATATTTGTCCCCGAGAAGAAATAAACTATAGGCCTACAAGATGTGGATCATCAAGCATTTCCTGCTCTAGCTGCTATGGAGCTCTGCTATACTTTCACACATGAGTAGAGAAACCATCCAATATCCTGCATGGGGCCGAACTCTGTAGCTGCACTGCACAGGTCGTCAAATGTCACACTGCAGGTCTCTTGATGTCTGGTTTCTTTCCCTTATTTCCAACATCAGGATGTTTTATTCGGGGGGGCTTTCAGTCTTTCCTGACCATGACATTCCAGTCGGGTGTGTGATGCCCATACTTAAAGAACTGTAGGGTTGGAGAGGGATCACCAGGAACGCCGAGGCAATTAATCTCATGACCTGCTCTATGTCATAGGGAGGCGTAGACTATCGAAATAGCCTCACTTCAAAGGGGCCCAGAGGTAGATGAAAACTATTGAGGGACTCATTTTTTATTTTAAACTTTTTTTATGTTTTATATGGACATGTCAGCAGCATTAGAATTGTGACATGCAATTATGCACAAGATCTAGAGATACTGGGTTTATTGTTTGTAGGAAAAATGCTAATTTTTCTTTTATTTTTTGGTTTAATTCCTTTTTGGATCCAAAATGGTGCAAATGAAAACCTAACATAACACAATACGCCGATTAGAATTTGAAGCTATCTGTGAAATTAATATAAATGCGCCGTCTTCAGAGCTTGGATCGTTGGCCTCTATTCAACATAAATTGGGCACATTTTGTTTCACCGTCCTGAACTCTAGTTCAGCAGCGTGCTATTTTCTGCAAAGTCTACTACAGAGTGAAGAGACAAAAAACTTCAGCCTAAGTATTCAAGTATTTAAATCATTACGCAATCACAGTCGCAAACCAATTTACAAGATGACGAGGGGCTTATTGCTGTGCACTGGCTGAAACTGAATTTGAAAGCGGGTTGTGGCAATCCACGGGGGTGGGCAAAAAGAATCTGCTGGGAGTCACGAGTGGTTGCACAAAAAAGGTTTGATTTATTTCTAAACGTCCAAACAAAAAGGAAAAAAAGCCAAAGTAAGTTCTTCCTCTTTGGAGGGTTTGGGTCCTTCGGTCCCGCTCGACGGTCCAGCACTCGATCTCCTCACTGCAGGGAAAACAGAAGAAAAGTCCTTAGGGGTTAACGCATATGTGTTAGCGCAGGCCTCGGCCTGACGTCAGCTCCTACTCACGTCTAGTTCTCCTTGGCTGTTGGAACGGTTGGTCCTTTATAGTGGGGCTCACCTTCATCAGCCTCATGAGCCGCAGCTGTGCCGCTCGTTGTCTCCCGGGGGGGGGGCGGGGCGTATCCCCTTTTAGTCACCTGACCTTGGTGCTGATTGGTGCTCCTAGGGACCTGCACCCGTGGGTTGCCACAACTCCCCCACCCCAGCAGAAAGCCGGGACCCCGCCGTCCCGCCCACATACAAACGTCCCGCCGGGACAGTGCATCCGCGTTAGCATGTTCCTTCCCTGGTCGGTGCTCCACCGTGAATTTATAGTCCTGGAGGGTCAGGAACCAGCGGGTGACCCTGGCGTTGGAGTCCTTTGCCTGCGCCATCCATTTCAGGGGGGCATGGTCGGTCACCAGGGTGAAACTCCGCCCCAGGAGGTAGTAGCGAAGCTTGTCCAGTGCCCATTTTATGGCGAGCGCCTCCTTCTCCACAGTAGAGTAAGCGCGTTCGTTTGGCAGAAACTTTCGGCTGATATACATCACCGGGTGCTCCTCTCCGTCTCGTACCTGAGATAGTACTGCGCCCAGTCCCACTTCCGACGCATCTGTGTGGACTAGGAATGGGAGAGAGAAGGCAGGCGTTACTAGCACCGGTTTGGTGCACAAAGCCTGTCGTAGGCACTCAAAGGCCCCGTTAGCTTCGGTGTTCCATTTGACCTTGTCCGGCCCCCGTTTTCTCGTCAGGTCATGCAAGGGGGCTGCCATAGTTGCGTAGCGGGGAATGAACCTCTGGTAATACCCCACCAAACCTAGGAATGATTTGACCTGGCGCTTGGTCTTGGGTCTTGGCCAGCTGAGAATGGCCTCTACCTTGGCATCCTGGGGTCGCACGTTGCCCCGTCCTATGCGGTAGCCCAGGTAAGAAGCTTCCTCTAGGCCCAGCCGGCACTTCTTTGGGTTTGCCGTGAGGCCTGCCCCGCGAAGGGCCCCCAGAACAGCTCTCAGTCGGCTCAGGTGAGTCTCCCAGTCGTCGCTGTGAATTACAATGTCATCGATATAGGCTGCGGCATACCCTTGGTGCGGCCGGAGAATCTTGTCCATTAACCGCTGGAATGTGGCGGGGGCTCCATGGACACCAAAGGGCAACACGGTGTACTGATATAGGCCTTCGGGGGTGGCGAAGGCCGTCTTCTCTCTGGCCCGAGTTGTCAGCGGCACCTGCCAGTAGCCTTTGGTGAGGTCCAAGGTGGAGATGAAACGGGCCGTTCCCAGCCGGTCTATCAGTTCATCCACCCTGGGCATAGGATAGGCATCGAACTGGGAGGCGTCATTGAGTCTACGAAAGTCATTGCAAAAACGGTAAGAGCCATCTGGCTTGGGCACCAGTACCACTGGGCTGGACCAGGCACTGTGGGACTCCTCAATGACCCCCAGCTGGAGCATTCTACTCACCTCCTGCCTGATGGCCTCTCTCCTCGCCTCGGGGACACGATACGGCTTCACCCGAACCGTTACTCCTGGCTCGGTCCTTATGTCATGGGTGGCCACGGCGGTCCTGCCCGGCAGGTCGGAGAAGACATCCAGGTGCTGCCACACTACCTCACGTAGGTCTTGCAGCTGACTCGGGCTGAGATGGTCTCCCATGGGCACATTCGGTAACGGGATCCGAGCGGTAAGGGCCGGGGTGGGTGGCGCCGGCGGTCCTGGAAGACTCTGCCATTTTTTAAGAAGGTTAACATGGTAGAGTTGTAGGGGCCTGCGCCGGCCAGGCTGACGTACCTGATAGTTGGCTTCATTGACCCGTGTCACCACCTCATAGGGTCCCTGCCACTTAGCCAGGAACTTGCAGTCTGCGCTGGGGACCAACACAAGAACACGTTCTCCTGGTTGGAAGGCACGTACCTGGGCACCCCGATTGTACACTCTGGCTTGGGCCTGCTGTGCCTGTTGCAGGTGTTCCCTCACTACTGGCCAGACTTGGGCCATCCGGGTCCTCATTTGGTCCACGTGCTCGATGATGGTGCGATGGGGTGAAGGCTGACTCTCCCAGGCTTCCTTAGCGACGTCTAAAAGTCCGCGGGGTCTTCTCCCGTACAGCAGCTCGAACGGGGAGAACCCTGTGGACGCCTGAGGCACTTCTCTTACCCCAAACAGAACGTAGGGTAGCAATTGGTCCCAGTTCTTCCCATCGGCCTCCATTACCTTCTTAAGCATCCGTTTTAGCGTCTGGTTGAACCGTTCTACCAGGCCGTCCGTTTGGGGGTGATAAACTGATGTTCGTAGTTGCTTCACCTGTAGCAGTCTTAACATTTCTTTTAAAACCCTTGACATGAAACAAGTGCCCTGGTCAGTGAGGATTTCCTTTGCTATTCCTACCCTACTGAACAATAAGAACAATTCTTTACCCACCGCTTTGGCGGTGGCAGCTCGCAGTGGTAGAGCTTCCGGGTATCTGGTTGCATAGTCTATGATCACTAGGATGTATCGATGACCCCTACTAGTTTTGGGCAGTGGACCTACAATGTCCATGGCAAGTCGCTCGAATGGTTCTTCGATAATTGGCAGGGGGATTAGCGGGTGCCTCACTGAGGGCCGGGGGGCCACTAGTTGGCACTCTGGGCAGCCGGCGCAATAATCCACGACTGCCCTTTTCATGCCGGGCCAGTAAAACCGGGTTTCTATCCTCTCCCGTGTCTTATCCATCCCTAGGTGAGCCTCCCCAGGCGCACCACCTGGCTCCGCACGGGACCCTGGGGGTCGTACACCCAATCGTGGACCCGCTGGGCGCGGCCGGCTAAATTGTGCCCATAGTGGGCCAGGATGGCCCCCTTCAGCGTTGGGTAGTCTGTAGCCTCCCTGGTCCCGAGGTCTTGGTACGCCCTCTGGGCGTCCCCTGTCAGAAAAGGCGCCAGAATGTGTGCCCACCTGTCTTCCGGCCAGCCTTCACGTTCTGCCGTTCGTTCGAAGACCTCAAGGAAGGCCTCCACATCGTCTCCGGGGGTCTGCTTTGTGAGTAGAGCTGTTGGGGACGCGTGAGGGGCCCTTGGGGTTAAGTTCTCAGCCAGCCGGTCGAATGTCCCCTGAAGGGCTGCCATGCTCTGCACCTGCTGCGCCTGGGCTTGGAGAAGCCTGGCCATCGCGGCCTCCATTGCTTCTCCCATAGTCTCCTGCTTTCGGGGTTACAGCGGTGGAACTAAAGATGCGCCCGCATCCTCCACCATATGTGGCAATCCACGGGGGTGGGCAAAAAGAATCTGCTGGGAGTCACGAGTGGTTGCACAAAAAAGGTTTGATTTATTTCTAAACGTCCAAACAAAAAGGAAAAAAAGCCAAAGTAAGTTCTTCCTCTTTGGAGGGTTTGGGTCCTTCGGTCCCGCTCGACGGTCCAGCACTCGATCTCCTCACTGCAGGGAAAACAGAAGAAAAGTCCTTAGGGGTTAACGCATATGTGTTAGCGCAGGCCTCGGCCTGACGTCAGCTCCTACTCACGTCTAGTTCTCCTTGGCTGTTGGAACGGTTGGTCCTTTATAGTGGGGCTCACCTTCATCAGCCTCATGAGCCGCAGCTGTGCCGCTCGTTGTCTCCCGGGGGGGGGGCGGGGCGTATCCCCTTTTAGTCACCTGACCTTGGTGCTGATTGGTGCTCCTAGGGACCTGCACCCGTGGGTTGCCACAGGGTGTAATACGTGAGTGTTGCGTGTGTGTATAAACAAACCAGAAACTCAAGACTGAACCGCTCGGTATGAATAGGAGACCATCTGGACCGAGTGAAGATCGGATGTTTAGTTTTTCCTTTTTTCGCCTCCAGGTGTATCAACTGCATCCATGTGCACACTTTGACACGGATACTGCTTCACAGTCTGGTTTGAATTCTGCATTTACATATAAATGATGACATAAGCGTTGGAAAAGAGGAAATATCACAGATAATTTGTCCTTGTGACTCTATAACTGGCTGAGATTTTCCAATTGTTTGAAGGAGGTGTTTTGACAAGTCTTTTGTTGTTATCATGGTTTTTCTGGTGAACTGTAAAATCAAATCAAACCCAAGTCTATAAAAAAACGGCGTCTGATGTGTAACAACTGGCAAAAGGTTTTCAGTGTCAGATGCAGAGAGCCACGATGAAACATCTGTCCACGGAGTCTTTATTGACCTACAGTATTCATGGCTGCAGGCCATAATCCATGTATGCCACGGAGCAGCACCATTTGACCTTGATGCAATGCGTCTGTTTGACTCCGCAGCACAAACTGAAAAATACAGACAGAGAACCAGCATTATACAGTTTTGTGTGCGCAATAAACTGACAATACCGTCCATCTGCATAAGTCCGCATTGCAGGAATGATGTATGGCTCGTGCTTCATAACAAGCAAGTAGACTTATGATATGTAACCAATAGAAGTTGGGTTGTGTAATGTCCAATGTGTCCAAACCTTTTAGAAATCTTATGTTAAATGGTGGTTTCTGTCCAGAATTGAATGTAGCTTGTTACGCTACAGTCAGCAGCAATTCAATTTATTTAAAAAACTCATAAATAGCAGAAGAAGTCTAATACTACAAAGCTGAATGAAAATAGTCACAATAAAATCCACTACTTTCTTTGACCTATTAACACAATCAGCAGAGGTGAGCATGGCCGAGTAACAAGTAACAAATAGTGATCAGAACAGCCAAATGACAGACAAAGCTGTCTCATGAGAAGATATCATCTCAAGATTGTTCCATAGTATCTGCATACTAATCGCAGTCTCAAGAGCAATATTTAATTGTATGTTAGCCTTGTTCATTAAAATCTTCCGATTAAGTAATTCATAACGTACTTTGTAGCAATCGCACCAGTATTCTTAAATTTTCTTTCCGGTTGCAGTCCTTTCTTGTTTTTTCATATTTTCTTTTTACTTATTTCTAGACATATTTTTGTAAAGAAAATATTCTGAAGGCTGCAATCTTCATGTTGTTTAACACTAATATTCTTACAGAAGAAATTAATTGAATATAATAAAAAATGCAATCACTAATTTTGTGTAAAGCACATTTAAATGGGTAAACAAACAGAAACATCATCTTGGAGCAGCCATCGGTTGCAGTTGGTACACATGTAGGAACACCCACTGCCTTTAGACTTTCTACTCCAAAACATTATCCTAAAAGTTAAAGAAAAGCAAATAGTAGCAACATCACTAAAATAAACTTTGCTTTGGGTAACAAATTGATAATTAAGGTTGAATTTATTAAACTACTACAGTGTGTCTGTGTTTGCGTTTTGAAGAAGAGTCCCCTACAGGTCAAAAAACTCTTTGATACACAGAGAGAGAAAGAGTTAGTCGCTCAGACGGAGCACAGGTGACAGATATGCATAATGCATGAAGAAGGCAGGAAAGGCTGGATATAAAAAGCACACTAAGATATTCACGGTTACACATGAACAGAGCCGTGCTGAACGGTGGCCTGTGTGACTTTATTAAATAGACCGAGACAAGCACAGAGTGCAGTCAATACAGTTTCAAATGCGTTAACAGGAACACAGGCACATAACAGCATGCGGTTTATATTAAACACGCACACATCACTGTGAGCTCGCAGGCTCGAACCGCCATCACAGCCGACTTGGCAGCCCTTCTCCCTCAGTCTCAGAAGGCCGTCTGCGGCGGCGGTGCTTCTGCCCAGCGGCAGAGAGCAGCTTTAAAAGGAGTCTCTCCTTCTGTTGTTCCCGGGGCCGGGCGACGAGAGCCGCAGTGAAATCGCTTCAGTAATCAAAGATTACTGACCCGGTGTCAGCAGCAGCGGCACAGTGTACTGTTCCCGAACCCTTAACAGTACCCGGCAAAGTCACGGTGCTCACGCGGCCCCACAGGAAACACCTTGCGGGTCCTGCGTTTGTCGCCCTTTGTTTCGCGTCTGGTTCTGCGAGTTGAGCGCGTTCGCTATCCTCGGTTGCCCGATGTGTGTAGATGATGTCTTTAATTAGCTGGAGAGGATTAATGATGTAAATTAATTGGCTACAGGAGTTTGTGTTATGTCCTTGGAGTCAAGTCAATTCCATGGAAAGGGGGTTGATTTGATTCCTCGTTCGACTGCGTGACTTGACATTTCTAAATTGTCAATCTGTGAGAGCTGAAAAGCTCAAAACCTGATGACGACCAGCTTTTTCTACACGTCGTTTAGCATCTTTCAGCTTGTTGTTTTGTTTTCCACAATGAATCCATTTGCAGCGTGAGCTGGAAGCTGTTTTCAATGCACAACGCTCTGATGAACTACCTCTCCAGCACCAAACGAGCAACAATCAGGTGAACACGGAATTGTTTAGCAGCTAAAGACACAGATGGTCCCTCGGGGGCTGTTGGAAAACAACACGCAGTAAATGGAATTTTAAACACGAGGTGACCAGAAACATGTCATGCATCTGCTTGAGGTGTAAATTGTTAGCTGTTTGCTAACTAACTTCAGGTGATAGTTTGGGTTACCCTGTTATAAATATATTAATTAATTAATAAAATAAGAGCAGCTAGTGGTAAAGATACATTTAGGGTCTTTGTGGAGCTCAGGGAGAATATTCCGGCTTTGTGAATTCCCTTTTCAAAAGATTTGGAAGAAACACCTCTTTTTACACTAAACCCAAACTTCTGTTCATCTTGATAAATATAAACTGGTAATGTCACCCGTCAGCTAAAAAGTAATAAACCACCTCTAATAAAGGATGAGCGAAGCTGAGGCACCGAGTGAAGCCAAGCAGGGTGGAAATAGCTGACGTGCGGAACTTAGGAAGAAAGAGGCTTAGCAGAGACTCAAAAGACTCTGAACAGGGTACTAGAGAGAAAACAAAGAGGACGGGAGTAACGCACGCACACACACACGCAAACCACAAGTAGACGTTCCCTTGGATGTTTTGTGAGGTGCTACCTACAGTACAGAAGTTAGGACACGCACAGGGCGCCTCACAATCAGTCTTTGAACATGCTTTTTAATCGCAATCTGTCTCTTATCTCCGGTTCCAGATGAGGGGAATTAGTGGCATTCATCCTGCCGCTTGGGCTCGTCCTCGTGCCTCAGCCGTTTCTTCACATTGCAGCATTAGAGGACCATGTGGCCCAACGCGATACCGCGGCGGGCCGCAGCTCGTTAGCCCTATTCTCGTCGTGCCTGATGGAAGGATACGCGCCCTCTGCGGCATCGGCTTCTTGGCCACATCGATTCCGCAACTCCAAAGGTTCTTTAATCATGTTGGAATTATAAGAGGGATTGCTCATTGGGATCTCTGAGTGCACACGGGTACATACGTAGTTTTCCATTCACGGGGCCAGATAAACGCATACGCGCACACACATTTAATTACAAAAAGGATGTTCACATTCGTATTCTTAAACACACACCTGAATACCCTGAAGCGAGGTGTGCAACTAAAATCCTCTTGGGTGTTTTCCCACAAGCATCTTTGTCTTTTTTTAAAAAGGAGTAATTGTATATCTGGCATAACCAGATTAAAACAATGCCCACATCTACTGACTTGTATGTTTTACTTCCACTAAGAATGTAATCTATGCGTTGCATGCTTTACATGTTGAAGCTGACCTATAGCATTTTACATTTAAAATCTCTCTTTCCAGCAGCTCATAGTTATTCCATTCAGAGTATGGAATTCCCAGAACAAGCAATGCCCAAAACAGGAGATTAATAACTAATTCAAAAGTGATTTGGGATGAAAATAATAGGAAGAAATGGAAGACAATATGAGAAGACTGATGGAGAAAAAGATGAAAGGACCCGTGCATCTTATCTAATGAAATGTTTCATCCCCCTTTCTCTTTTCAATTAAAGATATAGCCCTGGTCTTGTCTCGGGAGGATGACCCTCCTCAACGTGGCCCTGCACCATCTGATTGCTACTTCACTAATGTCATTTTTATGCAAATGTAGATTTTTACCTCATCTTCTTTTTCATGTCTTAAAGAAACATGTGCTCTGCTGTAAGTGTTTCCCTCGCCGTCCACGTCGAGGAGACGTCCCCGGACGCCTTCTTCGTGTCGTCCATGATGCTGTTGAGGCAACGAGCTGGACGCATTTTGAGTGAAGCAATACGGATGATACGGGGAAAAGAGAGAACGCTTTCTGCAAATCAGATGCCGAATATGTTTTCACAATGTAAAAATCACAACAAGTAGATTACAGAAAAATACGACAAAAGCAATTTCCTTCCATTTATAAAATGTCTTGGATCTCACAGTCACTTTTTGATGTAATGGTTTAAATCATTTGAACTCCTTAAAACAGAAAAAGCAAACCATTTTTTATTACTGAAAATAAATTTCAAGAATTTAATGGATTCAGATAATTAAATCACTTCACTTGGGTGATGAACTGTATTTTCCTGTAACCGCACCACAAGGATATACAGTATGTTAAAATACAAGTTTGAGTTCAGTGGATTTTTTACAGCCACTGATGATCCCCACAAGTTGTTTACTTTTGTGTCTAATTTACATTTATTCAATTTGAAATGGAATTGAATACACACCATAATGTGTGTAGGTGAAGAACTACCAATAAAACATCAAGCATTGTGAACATGTTGCCATGCTGATGTACACCTCAAAACATTGCAGCTATTAAACACATCCTTAAAATACAGCTAGCATGGCTTAAGACATCCTACGCGCCAAAGAACTCACAAAACCCTTTTTATTTGTATTATTTATCTGATGCATTTCTAATAAACCGTAACAACAAATCCATCTGACGCAAAGAGTTCTTCATAAAGTTACTTTGATTTTATTAAAATAAGTAATTGGCAATACGCTCAACAAGGAGTTACGACAAAAAATACGACTCCATTTCCTGCAGGCTCGGTTATTTCAAGTGGAAGTAGAGCTTGGGAATGAAAAGGACATTCAACATGTTTGGTTAAGACGCTGCGTAGTTAAAGACACGAGGGCTTAACGTAAGACAATTGTGGGATTCATAAGATCATTTTGAACATCACGCTTTCACACATAGAGGTTACCCTGCATGTTGGAAATCATCACATTCTCACACGTCAGTGAAGAGAGACAACTTCTCTCCCGGTGTTTCACGGAATATACTGCTGTATTTATGATAGGTGACTGTGATGCTGCACTAATGAAGTGTATTTGAACTGTAGGAGGAAATGACAAGTGTGAAAGTGTGATTAGTTGACTTGAGATGTGAAATCTCAGTGAAAGACTTTTGCTGTCAGACACCGTTATTCTTACAACACAAGAATAACGGGATATAGATACAGAGAGCTGACAACGAGGTCCTCTCATAAAGAAAATATACGGATAGGATAACAAATAGGAATCGCT
Source organism: Gasterosteus aculeatus (assembly GCF_964276395.1). Classification (NCBI taxonomy): domain Eukaryota; kingdom Metazoa; phylum Chordata; class Actinopteri; order Perciformes; family Gasterosteidae; genus Gasterosteus; species Gasterosteus aculeatus. Next base: position 11,840,345 of record NC_135701.1, read on the forward strand.
TTGTCACGCTGGTTTTCAGTTACAACATTTTGATTGATAATAACACGATACGTTAGCATTGTACTCTGAATGGTTTTCTTTAATAGGACAGAGGGCCTGCAAAGATAGGGTGAGCCACTGTATACAACCCAAAGGTTATTCCACTGTCCTTGTTATAAAACAAAGGCAGGGAATCCAAATGACTTGATAATTAAAATGTCATTAATTTGTTTCGTCTTATCAGAATCCACAGGCAGCTCTCAATAAAGGCCTGCAAGGGAGAGTTAACGTGTTCCTGAACACCACATGCTGCTACCGCTCTCACATTAGCTATCTCAATAATGTGATATATATATATATATATATATATATATATATATATATATATATATATATACTGTATATACAGACTGCATAGCATTTTGACAATTAGTGAATTATATTTCCTCTGTGTAATACTGGGATTGGTTTTCAGAAATACTCTCCACGTGCAAATAACTCATTAAAAAAAGTAAATGAGGATCCATGATTACTGGCTTTGGTGATTCACAACCTTTACAGCTCACGCCGACACGTGTTCACATATGAGCTGCGCTTGTTTATACAAACAAGTTGTAAATTGCATATGTATCGCTTATCACATGCATTGGTGGACAAGGCCGGCATGCTGAGTCCCGTCAGATTTGGATTTCCACTCCATAAAGGGAGGAGCTTTGAATTAGCGGAATTGGTTTCTTGTTTGGAGCGTTCCTGAATATTCACAAATAGTTTTTGCAAAAATAATAACTTGACCTCTCAAATGTTGACAACGTTCTCACAGAAATCCATTCCTTATTCATAAAGTTCATGATTTACAATCCGTGCCGGAGCAAGTGTCTTTTACGTAGCAAATCTATAAGGGACACTGAGGTGATGGTGGTGCATGTGCTGCCGTGAAAACAAGTTGTTTTTTCTTTCTTTTGTTTTTTTGTAAAGATGAGTTGGCAAATATGAGAGAGATCAACTCTGGGTAGAAAGAAAACAACAGACTTTTAATTAAAGGCTAAAGTGATGCAGCTGCCTTTTTTTTTAGAGCTGCGGCAAACCCAAAGAGAATTTTGTACTCCTAAGCAAAATGAAAACTATTATAAAATTGATCTTGTTTGACAAAAACACGCTACACGTAGTGCAGATCAAACGACGGGTTGATGCAGCCGAGGCACGTCATCACGTCCTGGTGCCTGAACAACTGGCAGCAGTTGTCCTGGTGATGTTTGAAACCCAAAGCCAAACAAAATAGGCCGATTTGAAGGTGGCCCGACCTGACTACACGAGGGCACAAACAAGGGCAGCTGCTGGGGACAGATGTTGCTGTGCGGAGGGTAATTGTTGGATTTAACTGCCCGTTTTATAAGGCTGGGTTGTTGAGGCACTGGAGTCGCTGCTCGAGCTGAAAAAACACACACTGCTTTGAAGCTCAGGCAGCGCAGACGTGCTGGTTCTGCCCCAACAGGCTGCTTTATTAAAACACAAGACAACTGCTGCACTGTTCTTGTTGATGATTTTCCTTCCCTTGTGGTTATTCAAGAGATCTCTCTTCCCCGCACGCCAGCAGGGCCAGTTACTGGTGCATTCATCTGACATGCTAACGTGCGTGATATGAAGACGGTTTTAACAAAAAAAGGCCTTTTATTCACAAATATTAAACAAGGAAGAATCATGAAATAGAGAGTATATTGTATTAGACAAACGATGTATACTAGAGTATTGCTATTAGCAACCAGACTGAGGAAATGCGTGAAACATCAGTGACGTATATTTCTATCACTTCTCCCTTGACTGCTATATTCCTCTGATTCTGGTATTATGCTTACAAGAATAAAATGTGTCCCTGTTCCCCAAATAACCCTCAATAATCAGAGAGACTCTACAGCTGGCTCCGTCACAGCACTACACGGGCCAAGAGAATGTTCCGCCTGTAGTTGAATTAACTGTCATATCACATCTGCATCACCAGCAGCGGTGCTGACTCCTGTGTTGAAACCCCTCATTAGTGTTCCAGTGCACTCTGATTGCTGATTGACCAGATTGAGATTGCAGGCATCAAAGCTATTTCCTCTTCCCAGTCACATCCTGGCCCATATTCTCCTTCTTGATCTTCTCCTGTCTCTCAAGCTTGAAGGGTTTCTTAGGGTTTGGCTCAGGTCGGACCTGATTGCTCTTTATTCAGGTCAGCCTTCTCCGGCTCTGACTTCAAGGTTCTTTTAAAACAACCCAAGAGATAAAATGAAACTTTGAAACAGTGCTTTCACTTTGGTGTTTGGCCAAAGTGAATGCGCCTTTCTGATGTGATCAGAATAATGTTGGCTGTGCTCTTGTGACAAGAATCTACCTGCTGCTTACAACCATTAACCAGAAATTTCACAGAACTCAATTTCAGCACTCAATATATGCATGAATAACTGCAGAGATGAGCTCAGTGGTTATTCCTTTTCATTTCCTCCCTCTTTTTTTCTTCTTCCTAATGTGGATTTCAAGTCACAATTTCTCACTCTTGATAACACCACTGACTCGCGTCCTGTGTTTTGGCATTACGTTTTAATGACATGCAGCATTCATTGGCAGGGATGCGAGAGCGCTTGATTTGAAAGACTCTCTGAAGTGAAACGCTGCGTCCAAATGGTTCCAAATGGCTTTCACGTCAATTTGGTATGATCTCTGCCATCTCCAAATGTAAATAAAAAAAGCTTATGCAAATGGCCGGATTTCATATTTCTGTGGGGATTTCACTGTCTGTTTAATCACATGACTCCCAGGGAGGACATCTGTGCTTTTCACATGAAGGAGTTAACAAAACATACTGTATGAATATGCAGATAGTGTTAACTTATTTTTGACTGTTTTTGGAATAAATAACAGATATGATATAAAAAATGCAGAAAATGTTCTTTTTCTAGATTTAATGTTCCAATACAATTAGAAAAAATCTTTAACTTTTTGCGCATGAGGTGAGGAGGTGTTTGGTCATAAAGTTTGATTCTGAGTTCAGGACACATTTCCAGCTCATATTAACGTACAAATTCACAAAGTAATTCCAGAAAAACTGCTCTAAAAGGTATAATAGTTTATTAACTTCTAACACTTCATGACAATAATATTTGAAACCAACAACAGCTTTATTATACGTATTGTTAATAACAGAAGGCGATTGCTTTTACACCACGTGTGTCTGAGAATGTAGTTGATCCAACATTTGTGCACATCGTTAACACTATCTGTGTACGGGGTACGTAGATTAGTAAATAATCAAACTTAACGGAAAAGAGAAAACACTCAACAACAACAACCAGTAAGGCATGGAAACTGTTACTCCGGCTCATAGAAACACGAATGGGGAAGTCGGATTTGGCAAGTTGCTCCTCTCTCGTGGTGACCGATGTAGCAAAACGACACTCCATCAGCAGCCGGATGGAACGCAAACGGTAATTACTACTCAGCCTTCAGCAGACCTGGAGGTCCGGAAACAAATAACCCGTTATAACAAAACTGCAAACTTAAATGCAAACAAAAGAAGGTTATAAACACTCTGACCCATTTCTGTCTCGACAAAAGCCTCTTACTCTGAGATAACTCTGTTAAGGGTGATGTTTCTTTGAATTTCTCTATTAAACTCGGCACCACTGCTCCAAACTAAGCGGCAATCAATTCTCCTTTTGTCAGGGGAATTCTCAGGAAGTGAACGGAATTTGTCTTCCTTACGACCGGCAAATGTCAACGTGAGGCAGGAGACGACGGGGCACAGAAGTTTTCCGTCACCTTTCAGGATACAAAATCGAAAGCAAGCAAAACAGTCTATTTGTTTGTCCAGCTTAAGTTGAAAGGCTGTCATTTAGTCTTTGACTTAAAAGCAATAACGTTGTGCGCATCCTTTCATTACAAATCAATGTGGGTTGACAAGTGCTCGGGATGGAACTGTTCTCCGTTCAGAGCACAGAGACCCCCAGTGTGTCTACGGCCCTCGTCCAATAAGAGCTTAGTGCTGAGTTTTAGCAAAAAAAATAATCACATTTTCTCCACTTTTCACTAACATTTTGTGGCGGCATTGGTGGAATTTCCATCAGGCAGAGCTGTTTCAACAATGATTCAGAAAAAGTCTGCTAGAATTCCTTGTATTTAATTCTGCAAATCTGTCTTTTAACGCCCGCGACTTGTTTTTTCAGTTATTTATTTATTATTTATTTATTCCATTACAGAATTTTGTCATTTGTTTGGATATGCTCAACATCTCAAAATCATGAATTCTAAGAGAACACTCGTGACACCAAAGTGGCAGGATGTGACAATTCACGGACGTTGTACATCTGTGTGTTATCAGCAAAGAAACCATCGCATCCGACCGAGGTATTCAATCTGTGTTAATGTCCTTGGGATTCTGATCATGAATGAGATAGTGTGTTTCTCCTCTAGATAACAATACCACCCTCCAAATAGGCATAAAGCGGCATCCATTCAGCTGTGATTCTAGAGGACAGGCTCAACACGGCACATTAACAAGAAAAAAAGAGCTTTAGTTTCATTTGACTTGTTGGCGAAGCTCTTTTAAACATTTTGAAGTTTGAAATAATGATAATAACAACAAGACAAAATTGAATATTTTTTAATAATCTTACTTATTAAGAGGAATCATAAAAAACTATGATACAATACAACATAAAGAGGAGTGACTGAGAAAATAAACTGTCAAATAAAAAAAGATACCAGCATTTGCCAGCCAGAATATTAGATATGTCTAAAGCTGTTGGTCTTGTTATCTTGTTATTTCAGAGACAAAAATGCATTATTAAAAAACAATAAAGGGCAATTGCAGATCTAAAGGATGCATGGTCAAAGTATTGTTACAGAATATACACAGTGAGAATGCTTCAGGCTTCCCAGCACAAAATATCACCGCTGAAAATATCTGAACCACACTATCACCACCTTGAGGGATCTTATTTGTATTATTTGATTCTAATTGGGTCCACAGAGCATGAATGTTTGAACTACTAGACAAAGAAGTCATTTTAAAACATTGAAGCCTTACAGGGTCAACAAAATATAAGAGCTGCCATAATTTATTCCAAAAAGAAATACAAAAAAATACATACTAAAAATCCAATACTCAGAAGTCAGTAGTGGCAGCAGTGGAACAGCGTGTGTGGCATTGACAGCAGTTTTCTCCTCAGAGTGACAGAAAGAGGCTTTTCTGTTGGGACACAAGAAAATAATGATACAATGCCCTCAATATTCCCTCTGATTAAATTGGATGTAGAAGTAAATACATCGAGTTGTTTATGCAGGGGAAATGTGTATTTAAAAAACATTATTTTTGCAAAATACATAAAAACTATATGATTATCTGTTCATTAACATGATCTGTAACATTATACAGTTCATGTTAGATTGATGTTATAAGAGAAAAGGTTAATACAAATACAAACTTAGGTTAAGGTAGGTGACGTTTAAAGCTCAGACAGCATGAACAGCTGACTTTAGGAAGTGCACACTAATCTATTTGCCCCCAGTCTGAAGCTCTCACTGTCTTGTCGGAGCTTTAAGAATTAAGTACCGAGTAGTGGGACAATTTCTCCGCTCAGGCTTCTGCAATTTGTTAAAGAAGTGACTCTCACAGCCTCTAAAGATCTCACGCTCCTGTTTGACATTGACTGGAAGCTCATGTGGCTCATGTAGCTTTCATAAGCTCGACTGCAGCGCTGTTGTCACCTCCATTGAACAGTTACACCACGGAGTGAGAAGGACCTTGTCTCCAGAGATCTCATATACACTGTTCTGCTAGGAGAAAGCAAAAAAAACCAAAACCCCACACAATTTCTCAGAATTGAGAATGGCTGTTAAGGAAACTGTTTTAATTAAGTTAAAACCGTTGTCTCATTCCCCTTGCTAATCATTTGGAAGTCTTCCCATTAACCTTCCTCGGTATTCTGCAAGAGCGGTCCCGCTGGGCGCTTAACCACACAAGACAAAAGAATACAGTGGATTTAAAGTTTAAAGCTTAAGATTTGCACAACGTGGCTGTTTGTTACAGACGCAAAATGCAAAAGTTAATCTACGACAATGTGAGGACAGTTCTATTACAGTCATAATCTGTCCCATTTTGTCTTCGTACATGTCTTATATTGTCTTCATAGGTCACTGATGGACGAGTGCATATGATTTGGAGCCCTCACTGCTGTGGCCACGGTTTGATTCACAGTTAGGGAAGACTTTGCTTACCAACTGCTTCAGCTGCAGCAAACAACCTCCCGACTTTGAGCAAAGTTTACATCCAACGAGTCTAAGAACTCCATGTCTCTTTTGACTTAATTAGGCTGTTGTTAATGCATCGTTTCATCACCTCATAAAGATTGTGAGAAGGTATTTGGGCTGACCTAGATCACGAATGACTACAGTTGAATGCTTGCAGAAGCTTTTTAGTTGTGATTTCTGTTCCACTTGAATCTCCTAAAGGCATAATAACTAAACCTAAAATAACTTTTGCATGGGTTTCATTAGAGAGGTGAACAGCGCACACAAGAATAGCCCAATTCTGCCAAAAAACTCCCCACAGACTGCACAAACAAGATAACAGGAGAGATATCACAGGGCACTTGCAGCTCATTTGCCCTCAATAGTCATTGTGACAAACAGAGCGGCAGAGACAAATTCCATATTATATTGACACTATATATAGCACAAACATTGGGTGGTGCTGTAATGTTCCAGATACAAGCGCTGTGGCTGAGGCATGATTCAATTTGTAATCACAGCTTTCAAAAATGGGGTAAAAAGTGACTGAGTGTTTGCGAGACTTGTCACACGGAACAAAGCACATTACCAGCAATACGACAAGTGCTCATTTTGACTGTCAAAAAAGATGATCCAAATCAGTTACGTTTTGTTAAAACTATGACATCCTCACTTGAAGAATAATAGTTCTAATTTTTCTGGCAGAACTCTTGATTTCCTTTCATGTGACCTCCTGTGAAGAGAAATACATTTGTACACATTCGACGAGTTTGATGAGAAAAGCTGTGGAGAGTGGGTGGACCTTTATTTTTTAATCACACAACCTTGTAACTGGTAACTGTTCCTGTACTGTGGGGGGAAGTTCCTGATATACTTACTCTTTTCGCAGGTTTTCCTGGTGAATCTCGTTATGACCTTGTCAGCCCTCATGGGAACCGCAGGAGCATATTTAATGTGAAACAGCCATGTCCTTTTTTCACTGGATAATAACCCTTTGCAACATGGAGGTGGACGCGGCCCTAATGAGAAAGATAAATCTAATCTCTAAACATTTCTACAAATAGTTTTTGGGCACTACAGATTACATTGCACTCTCTGTGTACATTTCTATCTTTATTTAAAAATAACCGTTGTGAATCATTACATGCAGGTTCTACTATCCAACCTCCCACCTGAAACCTCAAACAATTCACATGAAGTGTTTGAAATCAATCCTTCAAAGACTTTGTAAATATGTTATATTTGTAGGTCCTGTGAGGCCTCTGCAATATTTTAGCAGTTTGTGAAGTACTCATTTTAAGTAAAGTAATACTGCCTCTAGTTAACCACTGATGTCTTTTGTTTGGATTCAGTGCTATCGTCTCATATTACTGTGTCATTTTTAATGCACTGGATTTGCTCATTTGTTAATCCAAAGGGTTTGTGTGTGTTACCATAAATCCAATGATAAATGCAATCCTTGTTTATAAATTAGGATTCTAGTCTAAAACGAAGAACAGTCTCACAAGTAAAGAAGCAACACGTTTTAAACAGTCAAACCATAAAAAATAGTTTTCTTAGTGAGAAAGTCTTTTTTTTAAGGAATGATTCTTAGCATAAACTTCCACGTCAGGTTTACACGGTGCAGTGGTGATTTCATCTGTCAACTCACGTCTTCAGTTTGCAAAGCTAAATTGAATCAGTGGTTCTGTATGAATATGACTTACCTTTTGATCGCAGTAACATAATTACCCTGCTTGCGTGAGAAAAGATAAAAAATGTTTGAATTAAGACGGCAAACAATCAGTGGCTGCTCCACTATGCATAATAGCTTGTTACATTAAAAAAGTCTTTGAATATAGATGAAGAAACATGAGAATATTGTAGATAGAAGGTAGGAAGTGGGAACTGAGAAAATAAGTTAGCTATAAATGTACAGTAATGACATCAATCTTACTGCAATGAATGTATAAACAGATGAAAATGAAATGGCTTGATCAAAAGAGAGCTTTGCTCAGCATGTATGTGATTGAAATATTCTAAATGTCTTTTGTGTTAATGATGTGCCTTTTCTTTTTATGTCCTGTCTTTAATTTGTTCTGCATTGCACATTGACAATAGTTAGTAGTTGTGCCTGGCTGCGCCGATTTATCGCTGTTACTTGGGAAACACACCTATAATCTATATATTTATATACCAGTGGATATTCTGATATTCTGTAAGGAACTATACCAAACAAAAAAATAGTTAAAACCCCTTAAAATTGAGAATTATTATCCTGACACTTGTTAACATGTTAACTTCTTCTTTCAAGGTGATCGTAGGTGGATTTAGTCTCTTTTTGAAAATCATTCTTTACCTTGACCTTTTGTAAGATAGCTAACTGACTGCTAGCTCATGCTACATCATGAGCATACACATCACACACATCACGTCATTAATGACTCACCTTCAGCTACGATTATTGAATCATTAAATTGGGATGTAGAGAACAACTTTATTCAGCAACTCTTGAGGCTTACCATGCATTAGTTGTCCTCAAATCACAAACCATTTGGTAAAAGTAAACCCGTCTTATAACCACAGTGTGCACATAGTTACAGCATATGGGAATAAGACACATATGTATGAAAAGGAGAGAATAAGTGTCAACTGTATTTATTTTAGCAATGGCAGAAATAGGCTGTCAAAATCAAAATAACCTCAATGTTTTACAAACAAAGACTTGAAAAAACAACGGTTAGTATTGATCATCTGGGCTGCATGAACATCTGACACGTGTACGCACTTCATTTCATCAAGATGAGTAACAAGGCGGCGTAAAGAAGGAGAGAGAGGATCAGACCTTTGAAGAAAACAAAGCAAAGCCGCTATTTTCACAGATATGTTTTTATTTGTCAAACTGAAAGAGCTTTTGTTCGTAGCGATATCTTTTTTTTGGACTGTACATAGTTTCACACTCTCTGCAGGCTCGAACCTAACCAGCGTTATGATAGGTACATTTTCTAGATAGGAATTGACACTCAGACTGACGAAAGAAATATTACGTGAGCTGCGGACACAGAAATACAAAGACTGCATGAAGTTTTAACATGCACAAGAAAATCAAAGGTTCAAAGTAAAGCCTGTTAGATCTTTATGATATGCAAGAACGTAATGTGCCTGTGGACATGTTTGTTATGCTTTTCTGTTCAAACGCATCGTGCGTCACCGAAGCTTTGCAGCAGGAAAGGTGAGAGGAAGCCAACTACAAAGATCAATCATGAAAGATGTTTGCCAAGATATCGTTATTATGCAAATAGTGACAGTCAATGATTCACACCAATAACAGTATTCACATGTTGGTAATGTACAGCAAAGTCTTTCCTTAAAGTACAGAGTTTGGCAACATAGCACAACTACATTTTTCCAAGTTAGCCTTTTGATATTTTCCAACCCAGAATACAATAGACTGTTCTCATTTTCAAATATCCAGGTGACAATCCAAATATGCTTGTTTTGTTTTCATGGTTATTTGTCAACTTCAACAACGTTCATGATGACCGTCTGCCCTGAAACACAACTTAGAGTAAGGAACAAAATATGTTTGTGATACATTTTCTTGCTGCGCTTTTAGAAAGTCAAAAGATTAATAATTGAAATGCAGTTTCATTTATTGTATATTATTTCTTTAAAATAACAGCGTCACCTTAGTATTTCCAGTGTAGTCAGACAGGATCATTTGGAAAGGGTTGGTGCAATACATTTATTTAGGTTGTGTTTAAATTCTAACCTGAAAGAAAATGTAATCTGTGATAAAATTCATCATATCACTATAGTACAGCTGATTGGATAGTGAAGTGACTGAAAGTGGGTAAATTGTAAGTGAGAAATAGAGCATCAAATACAACATCAGCTCCCTTAAGCTTTTATTTGAGCACTCAGGGGTTTTGGGAATACTAGTTTAAAGTGGGAACCACTGCAGTAATCCAGGTCTATTTTTAAACTGTGTAAAATGGGACTGCAAGGTTTCAAATAGTTGGAATACCTTAGGTACTTGCTTACCGCCATTAGTTTACTAGTGAAGGAGCAGGGTTCATTTACAGCCTGCAGCAGAATCCATACAGTGAAAACGGCATAAATAGAATATGTGGACGCGATGAGAATAACTGTCCATATTCCGGTAAAGTTCCTTGCTGCTATAATCATAGCAGATTTTGAGATTATGAATAGTATTCATATATTATTAATCTTGGACATTTGCTTTTTTTTTTTTTAAAAGACAGGAATTACCATTCAAAATAAAGAGATATTGGGATTATGCAAACACATGATGTTGCCTTTACTCATTTCTCATTTTTTATAAGTAATAATACAGGACATTTTTTAATATGTGGCCAAAAATGATATATTTGTGGGTTATTATTATCAATGACATCTATCCTGAGCTTTGTGATTGAACTTAGATCAACTTAGACCTCTAAGACAACGCAAAGACATTAAACACATACTTTAAGCATCTGACAGCTGAGAAAAATAAATTGAAATAAATACAAAAAAGAACAAGCACATACGATAATTCCAAATACCTTAGAAAAAGTGTTGGGATATTCAAATACAAAAAAGATGAAACTCCTTATGAGAGCTAGAGACAGCCTTGCAGTGCCAGGTTAACCGCAGTGCTCTATACTGTCTCAAATATCCGTTGTCTTCAGTAAACTTTTGCAGTGTGTTGTAATGTTTCAGAACTATTCAAAAATGCACATAAAAATAGGTCCCTAAATAAAAAGCCATTGCTCTCAGGGCTGGAGGTTTTAAATGATTTGTCATAATATACATTTATAATTCACGTACCATGCAATTTCTTAGTCTTTTACATATAATACAAGAGCATTAATAGTGTTTTGATTGATGAAGTAATGCCAGTGTACATCAGGGTAAACGCATGGCTTAAGGAAGTGGTAAAGTAAAGAATACATAAAGCGATTTGAGAGAGTGACAATATGGTGTGATCTCTACATGGTACTTTAGACACTTTAGTAATGCTATGACGTTGGCTGATTATGTCCAATGAAGCACGGCAGACAGATTTCACATCTTGGTGACACTGTACAATAGCTTCCATGGCAACAAGTTAACACCACAGGGAGAATCGCTCTCTGACTCCACCCTACCCCCACCCCCCTACCCCCACCCACATATATTACAGAAGTTCATTTTAAACCGGATGATAAATCTTGGGAAGAATAAAAAGACAGAAAAATCACTTTATAGAGAAAACGCAAAGACAAAGGGCAGGTTTTAAATCATTGTACAAAAATAATAAACAGCAACCTACCACAAACAGACACATATTCTTTAAAAATCCATCGGAAATTGGTTTCTTTTTACAGGTTGCACAGTTTATTTTCAAAATACTGGGCGAGGTACACCAGTTTGCCAAGGGACCGGGGGGGCGGATGGGGGTGGTGGCAATAAAGATGAAAGAGAGAACTTCACTCCTCCTCCGTGCATCCGAGTACTTCTGCACGCAGAGTGATCCTGCCGTACCATGACCAGGGAAGGATCCGGATGAGTCGGGCATAGACGGGTGGATCTATCACGTTCTTTCGGTGCGTGTCGTTGTCAAAGTTCCCTTGGAATACCTTTAATGACAGCATTATTATGGATGAATTATTCATTTTCAAAGCAGAAACTATGGACAACTTAAAGTCAAAACATTAATGTCAATGGTAGCGCAATATTTGAAGGCTTTTAAAACTAGAAATATGGCGATCAAATGCTTTAGAAGTCTACATGTTATAAGCAAATATCTTCAGTGAATTAACGCAGCAACCACAATCTCATGTATTTTTACAGGCAGCAGGTACTGATGAGGTCTCATGCAAGTGCAGGTGCTGAGTGAAGTTAAGCCGATGAAAGTTTCAATCCAAACGCTGCCAGAACCATTGCATTCTCTGAATTCCTTTCTTCAACCCTCCACACATGTGAGCACATCAACACTTTCCCCCAGTAGAAATATTTTTGGGCTGTTGGAGCAATAGAACCGAAAGTCCCACCAAACCTGTTGTTTCTCATACTTAATAAGTTGTGTCATTAACATGCACGTTATTGGTCTCGTTTTTGTTCACTTGTATCATACATGTCTCTTATTCAACCTGCCGTTCAATCAAAGGCTTTGATGGTTCCCGTACATTTTTCTATGAGGAGAAAGTTGTGTTTCTATTCATAACTCAAAACGATTGCGTGACAAACTGCTCTGCATCAACACGCCACTCAGATTGTGTAGTGGCCTGCATGTCCTTCAATGAAGGGATTAAAAACCCAGTGGTATCTAATTCTGGATCGACATTGAAGTCGTTAGGGGACACGGGTCACTGTTTGCTCCACTTTCATACCAAGTCAATGACATTTAAACGCCTTTAGATAGGCCTTAAGAGAACAGTTCAAGTGTTAACTAGATAAATGATGCACATGAGCTAATTGTCTTACTGGGACGTTTGCCCAATCCTTTATTGTTAGAAGCTTTGTGTTGGTGTTTGTTTAATAGACAGTGAAATTAAGTTTATCAGAAAGAAATACACCTACAGGGACTGCTTCATTGAAGGATATGATCATTTCAATTAACCAGACATGATTATGTCTGCGTAATTTGGATGTAATGGGCCTCATTGTTGAGTGGAAAGGAAAATCAGTGGGCCAAATCCAAGCAGGTTTTGGACACAGAAGATGACCTTTTCAGAGTAAACCTTCAACTAATTATCTCTCAAAAAATCATAGACGATACGGTTTGTATTTTAGCAATCAAAATAACGTTTTATTACAAGTTCTAAAAAAACTGAAGTGTTTTGGAGAATGTGTTTTGAGTTTGTAGAATATAGAGTAATAGCGTTTACTATTAATAGCGTTGCTAAAGGGGTGAGAAAAGCGGGGGTTTTTTTAAACTAAAGAAAAGATTGTGGTTGAAGCGCTGGTTTATATACCCGAATCATCACTTGCAAAGGCCAAATCAAAATTAGGAAGATGAATTCATGAGAAAATGAGGATACAGTATTGCTCAGATTCTGTAGAAGCTGCAGCTTGAAACATCTTGTATACACTGACACTGACATTTTTGAACCATTTAGACATCTATTAACCACTAGCAGCTGGACATATGATACCCGGCCATGTCTAACACAAACCATTGCACGCCACCTTTTCATCCTAAATTCTTTCTCATCCTCCAGCAGTGAGACCCACTCTCTCTCTCATGTTGTTTATCTGTGTTGTGTGGGGTTTAGGTTCTATTCAGACAAGGTTTGCATTTGCTGACAAGCAAACGGCATTCCATGTCATTTCTCCCTCTTTCTCTATTGCTGTCGAATAAAATCAACATTATAAAGCTTGAAATTCCATAATTACAAAAATGTGATTTAATGGTGGTGAAGAGTACCTGAGCATAACCATATTTTTACAGTGAGAATATCTATTTTGAAAAGTTGAATGTCTAATAATAACTTAGGGAGATACCAAAAAAAAATACCAACAAGGTGTTAAAGTACACTTTCAGATCTTTAGATGGTATTTTTAGATAAGTTTATATTTAGAACTTCTTTCCCAAATTCTCTGTTTTCAATTAAACACTTTTCACACATTTTCCCAAATCAGTGAAGATAAATACAGTACCAGTCAAAAGTTTGGACACATATTTGTATTAATTTCAATGAGAAAGTGTGTCCAAACCGGCTCTCATGAACTAAACCTACGGGGCTCACAGGCTCTTTTCTATGGACAGCAAAGCAACATCAGGCCAAACACACTGTAGTTGCAGATAAATGAGTGACGTCCAAAAGGTATTTAAGTGCATGGTTCACATTCAAAAGTGATTTGAGGAAATTATCTCATGTTTCAAATTGCATCCAACTTGCTGCAAATTTGTTAAAAAAGGCCCCAGATTGATTTACAATATTTATAGATATTAATTTGTCTGAAACACATGCTGAAAGACACATGGACGTTTTAATAAAGCTGCCTGTCTGTCTGTGATACTGCCGTTTTCTGTTGTTCTTTTTATTGTATTTCAGAAGTGGAACATTTGTCACCAAAGTGAGAAACGTGTTATTTTCAAGAGTGTTGACTCAAATGTAATGTGACATCCTGGGCACATGACAACACAAAAAGAGGCAGGACAGGAAGACTATGAGTGCAGCAGCTGATTGAAATACGACAAGAATGTCTCCTAGACTGTCTGGGGACCTGCACAGTGACAAAGGCAGTGTCTCTAAAATACACCGTCTGGAACGGGATGTGTTAAGAATCACAACAAGACAAATGCTTTTTGGAAGAAAAAACTAATGAAAGGACAAGCAGGCTGATTAATATGTGCTTGGTAAACACAAAGTGTGTATGCTAACTCATGGACATAAAGAAAGTGAGCACACAACACTGCCTGCCATTTAACTGACTACACTGAACATAGACAATTCAACACAGCTAGAGCCGAGCTCTGTGCAAGCAGCTTGACCCATCAACTGACATTTCCAAAAGCATCTCAAACAGTGCTTTGCTACCACATTTGCAAGGGTTGCAAATATAAGTATGCTACATACGTAGAGAAACAAGATCAAAAACCTGTAAATGCAACTTTTATTTCTGTGTAAATGGCCAAACACAATGCTCAAAGTTCAAAAACAGAAGCTAATACCAAACTTTTGGAAATGTAAATGCTACGTCCATGGTAATGAGATTCATTCGAATTCCAATGGTTGCGATTAAAAGATTGCATATCTTAAACTGATTGAATTCTCAGCTATCTCACATTCCTTAACCTCTGATTTGGAGGTAGCTGAGAGCTCTAATGGTTAATCACGCCTGTGTCACCACTATCAAAAATTAATCAAGTGCTTTAGCACTTGACTGCCCCCGTGAACTGACTGTGTAAATATTGACATCCAGGAAAGAACCGTGTTGCAGGACTAGTCGGTGTAGTGACCTCGGCGTGTGCAATTGGGAATGCAGCCGAGCCAGTATGTAAAACTATGGAATATATCAGGGTTTAATTATGTTGAAACAATGGATTGCAACTCTTGTCTCTTTCACAAGTTCTCTTTCTCGACTATTTTCACACGGGATTTGAGATTTATGTGTGCGGAAAAGGCAAACAAGGCACTCCATGGATTTTTATTTTAGAGGGACAATGTTGTGCGTATGTGCGCTGCACAGTGTGACAACATCTGTATTCTGACAGGGCCTCCTCTCTCAATCCAAATCTAACTGCCTGCAGCCTCTGCCACACAGGAGCTGGAGGGGGGAGCTGAGAAGAATACTTAGAAGCCTCTTCCTCTGTGCAGACGCACACACACACACAAACACGCTCACGTTTTTGCCGTGTCCCTGCCAAGTTGAGCATTGTGCGGTGGCAGGAGGAGCCTCGGGGGTCCAGCGGCCAAACGTGTCCTCTAGCATTAACGGCTGCTTCAGCTGACTGAAGGGGGGAAAACACCTTGAAGAATCCTACATCCGAGCGGCCCCCGGGCTCCGTCGAGGGACCGACTGATTGACATTCTCAGAAGCCTTGCTTAACACGGCTGCCCTCTAATACCGAGCAAACACACTCCGATTGACTGCCTATCCCTGGTTTACCTCCAAGTCATACGGCAAAAAACAGCACAGGGGACGGCTGTAAATATTGCTTGTATCTAATCTAATGAGATTTCAAAATCCATATGAGTTATCTCTGAAAACAAAAATGTATTCATAATAAACAGACCAGGTTCTTGAGAAGCCGCCAGGACTTTTCTCTCCTTCCCTTTTGCTATCTCCGCTGATGCTCTCCAGGCCTTCTGAAGACATCCAGTGCTCAGTATCGAGATTGCTCGAGTGAAAACCATGCTGAGCATGCAGTGGCCCGTGTCAAAAGATAATTGTGGGTGTTGAAATTATAAACCCCTCAAGCAAGGAATGTGAGCTGCGGGGATGGAAATATATTTCCGGACATTGCCTGCACTGATTCCACAACAAGTATGCGGACATGCATTGACAGCTGGCCATCAAGAGGTGTCATTTGCCTAAACAAAGTGCCGTCATATTACATTCTAGGTCTGCCTTGCTGGCCCAGACCAAATAAGAAGCTGCACAAATTGACCTATATGGATATAAGATTTATCAATCCATCATTAATTATTAATCAAATAGAAAGAAAAGGGACTCAGCACTCAGGTTTGGTTAGTCCGGTCCAAATGTTCACAAAAATATATTTTACAACTTCAACTCTTTCAATTAAGTGGATCAAAATGTATAGATTCATAGTTTTAGAAAATTATCTTATCGATTTTCAGTTTTTATATTTACTAATGAAAATGACTGAATTCAAAAATTTAGTAATTCTTTTCAAAATTAAACAAATGATACAGTAGTTTATACTGTTGCATCAGGATCTTGTATAATACATAACACTTTAAATCACCTCTGCAGTATTTGCTTGGTACAAAATGAATGTACGAATTCCATTCTATGTCTTGTTTTACCATAGTCAACACTTTAGCAGTACATGCATAAGCAGAATAAGTTATTAGTATTGCTTGACAACAATACTGACATAATGACAACAGAGGACAGTAAACAGCACCTCTCTCGCCACCAGCATGTGAAAGACACTTGGCTGTAGCTTCAGCTGTAACAGCGAGCCTGCAGCACTCCTGATATCAGCAGAGAGGCTGCTGCAGTCGTGCTCGGTCTCTGTTGTTGTGGGCGATTGGAATGGACATGTACTTTGTTGAAGGGCCGTAAACAAGAATTTCAGGATAGTACTGGCCAGGCCTGGTGACAGCACAGTCTTATCTGATCCCAAACCGGAGGAGAGACCAGGCAGCCTCAGTTTGAGCCACAAATTAGAAAATGCTAAAGGGATGTTGGAGAAGAAGAACCAAAGCAGAGGTTTTGGAAAGGACATTGTCACACAAATAATAGAATGCCTTTTGAGATTTGCAGCTCTGTGTTGCTTTAGGTTTCTGTATTTCCTTATTTATCATTTCTGTTCTCTCGTTCTACCCAAAATGTCTCTTTTCCCCATGATGTGATATCTAATTCAAAAGTGTCAGCACTCCTAGTTCTCATGGGCAGGCATTTCTGATTCTATAGTTTGTTTGTTTTTATGTTTACTAAGTGCAAAGGACAAATTATGTGTGTTTCATCTCGGTTTTGTCAGCTAATGTTGGTAAAAGTGACCCAATAGCATGCAATGTGCATGTGTTTTCCGTCATCATGGGCCGTGAAAGCTTCTTACCTTGTCCTTCCCCTGTTTCTCATCTTGATATATTTTCCACCGCTCCCCATCATTACTGTATGCCAGTTTGTATGAGCCAACAAACTGAACGTGGCCAAAATCTTTAGCTCCCTGGGTAATTATACCCGTGACCTTGGCAGGCACAAGCAAGTCCACCTGAGAGAGGAAAGAAACAAAGAAAGAAAGAATGGTAAGTTCCTCAAGAAAAAAGTGACATAGTAAGTTTTAGAGATGAAAAATCTAGTTAGTATCTCTTTTTGGTTTGATGTCATCAGAGGATTTACTGCATAAAGACACCGTGTGCAAAAAGCCAGTTTCAATTATTCACAGAATATTGAACAACAAAGCTGATTCCACAATGTTGCCTCAGCAAAACAGAAATTATACGCTGCATCAACTTCAGAGAACCAGACTGTTCCATTTGGGTTCATTTTGAATAGGTTATGATTTGTTGCAAACAATTTATAAGCCATGGATGCTGGCCAGTAAACACACCAATTGAAACTCTAGCTTTCAATTAGGCTTTATTATTTGGTAAAGTATTTTAACGCTGTTGAGCGGAGATTCAAAACATACACAAGCTGAATCCAAAAAGAACGAGAAAAGAATATATAGTATTATAACTCCATCACGTTTACCTGGCCAACTATACTTTAGTAGGCAAAATATACTTTAATAATGTCAAACACAGGTCAAGCTTTTACATTTTTCCACCATGTTAATTATGTCGAGTGTATATTATATTTAAACAATCGAAATGTAAGAGCGAGGTGTGCAGAAGTGCAGAAAAGCTCACGTTGTGATGGAACATAAAAAGTATTATTAAATGTCACCCCCGTCGGACTTTCACAAACATTAACCAGCAGGTGTTACATCTTCAATTCCACATAAAAGAAACGGTGCAGAAATACATGTTGTTTTTGTATAACAAAACACTAAAAGGAAAAACAAACGACACATTAAGTGTGTGAAATAACCATAAAGGGCATGCTGTTTGATACCAATGAAGAAATATGTGAATAATTGATGGCACTGCATTTTCAATAGCCTAAATGTCCCTCTACAAATGTCTCAGGTAGCAGCCGAATCCAAGCACCCAATCACAATCAAAAAAGGATGAAAAACAGTGGCATTTTGCAGTCACACATATACACATATAAACACATAACCATATGTTAAGATACAATTGTAGAAGCCAGAGAGACAAACATACGTGTACAGTTTTGAGAGGCACATGCCTCTCACCAAATAAAGACCGATTGCACAACACCACCGTGCATATCATTGCAAGCTGCACCACACCGCACCACACTGCGTCGTTAGTGCCTGCAGCATATTACAGCCTCTCTTTTCTCCCAGCAACTGTAAGATTGAGAACTACCCCCGGGTATTAGATGGGTGTTCTTTGGTGCAGCCCCCCTGCTCTGTACATAATTAGGCATAGACCTGGGTCCTGTCACACATGTAGAAAAATGCCGTAGCAAGTCGAAGGCAAACTCTTGGCTTTTTTAAAAAGGCATCCGAGTGGATGAACTCCCCGTTCTCCATTTGTGGGATGTTAAGCTAATGAAAGTAGGACAGCAGGCATTGAAGTTTGCGTGCAGACATAATTTTAGTCCGCTGTGGTTATAGGTATGTAATTATGCAGATGCTGCAGAGCACATATGCACGCTTCATTTGTTGCGAATATACTATTCATGAAGTTCCTCCTTCAAATCGTAGCAGTCTCTACATCTGTGTTTTTGTTCTTTTGAAAAGCAATGCTCACTTCTGCTTTGGAATTGAAATATTTCACTGTAATGTGTATAAGCACCTTTTTAAACAGCCCTGTTACAATACAAAAAATGTCACAGCAACCTATTAAGATATAGCGGGGCAGAAAAAAACACAGCGGCAAGAGGCTGCCCGGTCAATTTAGACGGGCGTGACACCTCGCATCGTGAGGCTTTGATTATGCTCCAGTTGCAGAATGTTGAGGTAATCTCGTTCTACTCCTGCAGTCAAGTCTGCCACCGAAAACAAAGGCAGGCTTGAAGGGGAACCTTTAATTGCTGTCACAGGTAGCGGTCAAAAAATACAACCGCCCCTAGCGACGGCGGCTCTCAGCACTTTGAAGGCCCAAACTGAATTAGGGGGCGAGATAAGCTTGTTAAAGCAAGGCCTCCCCTTCAGCCTTTACCTGCTGTTTTTTCTTCCATCGCGCTCTCAAATCCGCTCCCTCCTCCACGAGCCGTTAACCCAGACAAACAGGGGCCGTGTGAAGTCTTTGTAGCACTCGCTGAACGCTCGTGGCATACATGTTTCAAAGAAATAAACCATGAGAATCAATTTTAGGGTTTGGCTCGCTGCGTCTGAGATAAAAAAATAAAAAAAAAAGATTAATGTAGCTCAAATCTAAACCTGCAGTTCGCCCCCCCCAAAAAAGAGCAGGACATTGAAAAGTGAGAGTGCGCCATTTACATTTACTTGTTCACTTCTGCCAGACTAACACTCATACTCGTTGAGAAGAGAGTTGATTTGTAAATCGCCCGTCCCCATTTGAAGTGGCTTTACCCGTGCAGGAAAAAGAGACGGATGGAGCCAAAAAAGGCTCACTTTCCTTTTTGTCTGAATAAAGCAGTTGCATTCATGGCATCCTGCTGACATTCTCCCTCCAGTTGTGCTAATGGACCTAAGCAGAAGACTTCATTCAATCTCCAAAAGCCTGTGGGACATTTAATGTGCATGTGCTATACGTTCTTCACATCCTCCCAACCCCTGTGCAGAAATGCTGCAGTGTTGAATGCACACAAGTCGTAGAGGGATGAAGAGCAACAGGGATATCATCACAGGCTAAAGCCTGGTTGGGGAAACACCCTGTCTCTTTGCTGCTTAAAACCTGCGGTCACTTTCCTTAAACATCATACAAATATGTTACATTAATCTCACGTTGTTGCTCAACATTAAATAAACTATCGAAAGGAGGAATTGTGTTGACGTCAACAAATGACAAAAAGCAAAGCTGAAAACAATTTCCAGTCTAATGGCTGACTGAGAAGAGCACTTCTCTCCTGAGTGCAAAGAAAAGCGTGTTTGTGTCATGACACCTTTCTGTGTCGGATGAACCGGCCCTTCAACACAGAGCCGATCAATGAGACGAACAAGCAGGCCGAGTGAAGAAACGTACCTCCTAACCACTAAACACTAACCACTATTCCTTGACCTCTGTGGAAAACTTCACAGGGTCAAGGAAAGATGGTTAGGAGAATTCATGAGCTCCACTCTCACAGAGCTACGTAGTTATGGGGAAAACAAACTGAAATAGGTTGCGGCGTACCGACAGCCCCACTAACGCAATTCGCCTGACTCAATATTTATTCTTTTCTTTGTTTATTAATGTATAAAACAAACAGCCAGTAGCCGTTTATAGACTTAGCCTGTTGAAGAAAGATGCCTTAATGGCTTATTAAAATGTAGAATCCAGAGCGCTAAAGTTAAACTATTTTGAGAAGGTACACTTTTACACCTTCAGGCGGGCACTAGGTAGCGTGATCCATGTCCCTTGCAGTCGCAGTGATTCATGTAAAAACACTAGATTTAGGCTACACCGCTAATTATAAAAGTTCAGCTACAGAAAAACAATGCTGTGGAAACGCAGTGGGGGCGCAACTTCAACACCAAAGGTGATGAATTGCCTCTCTGGTATCTTTTTTGGAGTTTTGAGGATGTCGCAAGGCTTCTGAGCCCTCAAACAGTGAATGCTGGTGGGCCGATTGTCGGATGTGGGATTCAGGAGACGTTGGTTTAGTAAAGGAAATGTCACAGCGATAAAGTACCCGGCGGCATCACATTGTGCCACCAACCACATTCCTGAATGAACTCGAAACATTCTTCGTTTTTAATGGACTAAGAGACAATGTTTTTGAACAGGTGTTTCACGCGGGAAGTGAATCCATTGCACCTAGAAGGCATGAGAATGGATACCCTTTTTTAACCCTGTTTCACAGGACATTAAGAGGCTGGTTAAAGCCAAAATGCCGGTGATGTAATTAGTTGGGTGCAATGACTCACACTGCGCTGCAATATTGTGGCAAGAACACACATTTCTGAGCCAAACAGTTTCACGTGGCAACGACATCGCTATACATTGAGCAGCTTCCCCCTTCTCGCCTCCTCTTCACTGGTCTTCATGCCAGCACACTTGCGTGAAGCAATGTTGCATGTAAAGGGGAATTAAATTCTTTCCTCTTCTGTCTAAAAACATTGAGATTTTCTCCATCTTCACAGTGTGTCTAACATGCTTGAACACATAATGAATGGCACCTGCATGTAGAGAACCCCAGGCAATCTGCAAACACCAGAATTGATCTCTTTTTCCAAAACGCAGTGTTCACAGTGCAGTCACACATTTTTAACCATGATAGCGGCATCTGACGATGCCACTGACTGTCTGGTGGTCGGTCTATTGATCTACTACTTTGGTCATGGGATGTAGAACTGATATCAATGGTACCCGGTAGAACCAGTCAAATATCTACCTGAATACCAATCAGATGGATTTCTTCTAGTGCCACCATTAGTTTGACATGCGGCGTCTGATGTGAAATTTGGTACAGATATTCTATTAGATTCCATTTAGAGGGAGTTTTAAGCATTTAAATGCCCAATACTGTGGATCGGGACCAACTACCTGGAAAACATTTGTCATTACCTGGCATTTATCTCAATATCACAAATGTTATCAAGCTGAGACACCAAACTAAGAAGGTGAACATCATAAACATTTCACATTAGCACGTCGCTCCAAGCACCATCGCTATTAAGTACAGCCTAACAATACGGCCAGCACGGTGGAAACGTTAAACCTTTGTCTTGTTTACCAATAGACTAAATGGACATATGTGAATATCCTGCGAGCTTCCCATTATAAAAGGATATTCTGTCATGTTTCTGAGGGGGACACAATAAATGTTACTTCCCATAGAGGGACTGGTGATATAATTGAAAGGTTTCTCAGAGCTACAAGTATTGATGAGGCTCATGTCTCATTATAAATGCAAAAATTGTAGAAAGTCTATATAAAAAATACCTCTGTCCTGTAAAAGCTAGCGACAGTAACTTGCATGGTCTCCGTTTTGTTTTGTAGACACCTTGTTCTCCGTCTATGATTTAACTCAATAACTTCAGTCCTTTAGAAAGAACATACAACTATTATTTGATTGCTGTTATTTCTTCCGTAACAAAGAGAGCGCTCCATCGAAGCCAGTGCACTAAAGCACATCAAAGCCCAAACATTACTTCCTGAGGTTCTAAGTGGGAACTCAGAGCAGCCGGCCATAAAAAGAAAAGTAGCCTCTATTCAGCATATCAAGTTAGGTTTTAAACGGCTGTAGGACCAATGGAGTGAATTGGCCGAGGCAAGATAAACTGTGAGGAAATCAACCGTGGAGGTCTGAATCATTTGGAGCTATTACAGCAAGGAGAACAGCATCCAAAGTTAGCCAGTTGCGTATTGTGTGAGCATTAGATGATTGAGGGATCCACATGCGTAAAAAACAACCTTGACGCTGCGCTAGTAAGGGACTTGGGGATTTCACGCTCTGTTTAATGTTCACTGTGACTACAAAGTGGACATTAAAGGACACTTACTCGCTGATAAAATCCAAAGTAGTTGGTCTCTCGGTGTGATTTTGTCAGAAAATCAAATGTATTATTTCTGCAGGAGGGCAAAAAAGGTTTTCCTGTTGGAATTTCCAGCAAGGGTAAAATGTGAAATGATCTAAAATATGGTTTTCCCATTCAGAAAAAAAATCAGGATACAGATTTGTAAAGGTGCATCAAAGAGGTGAGTTAAAAATAAAATCGTTTACGACTCTGCTGCACTTACAGCTCATCATTGCTCCTACCTCTCCTTTCCTGCATCTCACAGGGGACATGAAATATTCATATGAAATTCTCACACGTGCGCTCACATAGACACGCACACAGAAATACAGTGTCCTTCACACGCAATAAATACAGGTGACATTTATGGACACTGCAATGTTATAATTAACCTAATATGAATCAATGTCCAGTTTCATATAGAGCCTTTGCTTAACTATGGACTACTAATGAATCGTGATATTGTCGGATAGTACATGTACACAGCATGAAGATGAGAAATGGCGAAACACCCTGGAACCAGAAGATAAACATGCAGAACACATTGGACCCGATCTCTGCTGCGCTGATTTAAGTACAGGCGCCATCGCTTCTGACAATTCCTGCAGATCCCACGATTAGAACAGGCGCTGCTGCAGACGCATGAATCCCTCATACCAAGACAAAAACGATAAATGCTTCCAAGGGAGGCTGAAAGAGAGTGAGAGGAAAGCAGGTATAGAGCCTGAGATGAGGATCAGGATGTGGTTGAAGGATAAAATGGCTTCCTCCGATAATGAAGACAAAAGGGTAACGTTACACGGGTTCCCGAGCAGACCTGTACATTAGGGATATAGTTGGAGGGAGGGGGACACTAAAAACCACCCAATTGAATGAGGGAAGCACATACATTTGCCATCGCTTCAGTAACTTAATCTAGAAGCTAATTAAATGAGCACACTAGCTGCAGGGAAATTGAATAGAATAGAGCCACGTTGGAAAGAATTGAAATGAGGCTCTGACAATAATGCGTTAATTTACATCAAGCATGTTTTCAAATGAGTGAGGATTCTTTCTCAAATTCTCCTAGAATTAAAATTTTCGCAAGATGATTGAATCAGCCATAGCAGCATTTTTTTTAACCCTACTGCGTGTGTGCCTATTCAAATTTGAGAACACTGTCCAACTAGGTAGACAACAGTTGCGTATCCACTATCAAATGGGTCGCATACGACATGCTTCTCTGCGGTCGGACAATGACCCACAACAGCCTCAAGTGAATGCAACTGTAAAGCATTATAATCCTGCACTCAGTGTACAAAGTTGCACGATTAAACATTTGATCATACCTTCCAAGCACCGTGCTGGCACATCTGCCAAAAGCAAAGGCTGGCTAAGCAATTTGCAGTCATGGTTACATCAGTCATCCTGACTCGAGCCTTATGTCAGTGTTCAGTGCCACAGCTCAGATTTTGAGTATTGAACAAAAAAAGAAAAAGATGCTTTTGGCTCAGTTCCTTCTGCGTTGGATTATTAGTATTGTCGGTAGTTCGTGTGAAATTCTTATCACATACATGTAGGTGCAGAGCGACTGATAAAAAGGTATGCTGAAGTCAGTGCGTTCATACGCTTCCTACTTTTCACAGCATCACAGCTGTGGATAAATAGCAGTGTGCTTTTCACTGATTGCAACAGAAACAACCTGGAGACATTTTCCCTCTAACGTTCTGTTTCTTTAATCAGTTCAGCAAGAAACTTTGCTCTAGCTGCTGTTGTCGTTGATCCAGTATGCCTTGTAAAGTTGTGTGACAAATAATGATAAAAAGGTGAGCTGCAGAATAAAGGTTTTGTGTAAATAGAGCTTTGAATAGAAAGATCGATAGGGAGAAGTGCCTTCACCGGAGAGATATAGTATCGCAGTACTACAAATGATGGATTTAAGAGAATGGTCTGTGCATGTTTTCCTCACAATTCCTTGTTGTAAGGGTTGTGTTGAGAGAAAAAGGGGGAACGGAGGGGGGGGGGGGCAAGCTTGAAGGACGCAGAGGACTTTTTACCCTTGAAAGTTCCACACACATTCTCACAATCCATGCACTAGTCACTTTTTCTTGGGATATAAACACGATCATTGCAAATTCAAATAAATCCTTTCATGCAACAATGCCTGCATGCCTGGTTTTCTCTCTTTAGACAAGGACACACTTTGTCTCTGCTGCACAAACACTGACACTGATGAGTGTTTCAATGGCACAAATTAAAGGCATTCTCCTTTTTGGATGGAGGAAACAAACAGTAAGCTAATTCTATCCATTAAAGGAAATAGAGTTTGTATTTGAGGAAGCGATTTGCTGGAAAGAAATGCTGCATTTCAACAAATACACGCTAAAAAAACACAAAGCGGAAATCAATCTTACATTATGTCAACTTATTGTTCCATGATTGATCATCTAAAATATGAAAAAGAGAAGCTTATAAGCTTTACAAATTTAAGCTTGCACTGATTTAATGTTTAAAATACTTTTGACAACAAACCTCACAATATGGTGTTTGGACCTTTATGATAAAATGTGAAAAGTTTTAGGTAAGATAGAGTGAAAATACAACATTCATTTGATATAACTTTTAAGAGCTGTGAGAACAGTAAAAGCTACACTTAAATGGGAATACATTAACATTGCAACATGTATTCCATTTAATATTTGTTTTATGTAAAAACATATTTAATTGGCTTCAACTGTTGTGAATGAGTATTTCGTGGTCAGCTTCTGCCCCTCTACATGTTCTCTTCGCTGCTACACTTAATTTGCATAAGTCTATTTACTGTATGTGCTTTACTGTTTTTCTGGAGTATGCAAACCATTTAAGAGACCACACAGGTCACACTATTCTGCCAGGCATTAATCCTGCCAAAAAAGTGGAGGAAAACATCTGATAGAGCTGATAGAAGTTCATCCTTTGCCTACTAGCATTCTTCTTCATGGGAAGGAATCTGTACTGCATATGTCATACTATAACCATCAAGAACCTAATTGTTCCTTTTATCAAAATATACAGCATGGCTTGTGAAATTCAATCACCTCACTTGACTTTGTCATTAAAATGGCAGCCTGCAAAGCTACATCACATATCACACATGTACCACTTGTATAGCTTTAATCATCTAAAAGTCTCAGCTCATAAGTGGAAAAAGGTGATTATCAGGTTGCCACAGCCACACACCACACATATTTATCACTTTAAAGAGATAATTAGGCGGGAAGCCTGGGAGACAGCAGATGAAATATGAACCAACAGAACGGAATAACTTTCATAGCTTGTTTTGTAACCTTTAGCAGGAAACCAATACTGTAAATTAAACAAGTTGCAAATAAAGTGACACATTTTGCATTATCAATGTCCACACAAGAAACATAAGTAGTCTGATATCTTTACATATCTTTATATGTTTAGAATGAAAAAAAAAAAAATCTCTATATATATATTTAGTTCTAAACACATATATATATATATGAAAAATAGGGATCTCAATGTTTACATAACCTGTACAGTCATATGCAAAAAAATATATATATATTTAATCTCTGCAGCTAGCTTTCCTTTCCTTCTTGTCAGTTGATATCTGACCTGGATTCCTCATCATTGACACCCAAAACATCAGATATGATCCAGAATCAGAACATCATAATCATCCAGACAGTGAATCTTTGCAAAGTAC
The DNA here is from genome assembly GCF_964276395.1 of Gasterosteus aculeatus. NCBI lineage: Eukaryota > Metazoa > Chordata > Actinopteri > Perciformes > Gasterosteidae > Gasterosteus > Gasterosteus aculeatus. The sequence goes on from NC_135701.1 coordinate 11,867,149, forward strand.
TTTCTTGACTCTAATGCAGTTACGACATATGAAGTGACGAGACTTAATTACGCCATCCCAACCGTGTTTGTTGTTTTGTCTGAGGAATGTTTACCATAATCCCCCAAAACACTGCACACACACACACAGTCTTGGAACACTACTTAGTTGAGCATTTTCAGCTGCCTGTGTTGCATTAAAAAGGACCCTGTGCAATTGAAAAGCAACTGGCATTCTCTGCCACGTGGACATGTTAATGTGCATAATTAACTAATCAGCTTATGCCAGCTTGCAACACTTGCATTTCACTCTGCCAGCTTCAGCTCCTCACTTGAAAACCTCTTGAAAGATTCAGGGTTCAGTCTCCCTCAGTGTAAAAGTGTCCCCCTCCGGGTGATTTTGTTAAGATTTTACAGTTTTAAGTGGCAACTTGAATTCTGCCGGTCCAGAGCTCGGCACCAGAGGTCTGATCATTGACCATCCCGGCTCCCCGCCAGATCATAAGCCTTCGGACCCAGAGGTCTCAAAGCAATGGAGAATCTGGGGAGTAATGCAGGGGTTGCTAGCAAGCTAATTCATGTGCTTTAAATGGAAAATATGAGTTAACCATGCCCCATTCATTTAAATACAACACATGGACACAAAAGTAACTGTGAAATAAATTTGTCATTAAGAAATAAAATAGTTTTCTTTACATACTGTGATATATATATATATATATATATATATATATATATATATATATATATATATATATATATATACATACACATATATGCCTCACAGCAGGGTCCTAGATTCAAACCTGAGTCTCTGGCCCGATGCTCGCTAGGATTGAGCTCAGACCCAACGCGCCCCCACCCGCCCCCCTAAGCGGTATAAAAGATGACTGACTGTCTGATTCCATCTGTCTGCTACTGGGAGGAGAGATTGTCAAATCCTAAATCAAATCCATTTGGATATTTTTGTAAGGGGCCCCACTGCACATGAGAGCAGTTGTCTTGATAAATCATAATACTTGTCATAAATATTGATTAGTTCCACTTATTTGTGAGGTTTAAGGCCATTCAGTAATGTCACTGAGAGTCAATTATTTGCCATGGAAACCAAGACAATCATTTGGGGAGTAAAACAAATGCATGTGTAACGATCACCAAAATACAAAAAGAGTGGTCAGTGCAGACAGAATGTAGCTGTATAAATGTGAAATAGCACTTTTACTTGTATGTCTACTCTTTAAAAGCCAGATATTGTATGTGCCTGTGTGTGTAGAAATGGTCCTTGGCAGTGGAAGCCATTGATTTTCTCAATGCAAGTTTATAGCATCTCTCCTTTCCTGCCGGCACAGCATGCAATACGAGACCACAAGTTTTCTTTGACCCACAGCAATCAATTTTGCTTAGCCGAGCTCCCCGGCCTGGATGGGGCCTGACTAAGCACCTGTCTCCTCCGACACACAGTGCAGCATACCCTGGTCCAGGGGCGAAAAGCTCTCAACGTAATAAAAAACATATCTGACTCAAAAGCCGGCCAATCTAATGACGACAGACTAGTCAGCATGACTACAAAGTGCTAACTGCGTACGTGCTGGGAGGCGGTATGCATTGAGAGTGACTGCAGTAGAAAGAACAAATAATCAAAGAAATCACTCTGATCTTCAATACCCTGAGAAGACGATCCTTATCACAAATGATTCTATACTATCAGGTTTACAGCTGGAAGTTAGATTTGGTTTCATGACTATGAAAGAGCATGCTATGCCTTTTGTCTCATGAGAAGAAAATAATAAATCATATGTACCTGAGGGCAAACTGGGCATGATTGAGTCTGATTGAAATGTATCTTAAGCTCCCCAGGCCGCCATCAATCTCACATATTGTAAAGCAGGAAGACTGGGGTGTAAACGTTCACTAAGAGACGTGTCTTGTCCCTTTCAGGAGACATTTTCAGCCATCAGTTACTGCAATGAAAACAAATGGATTGGCTGTTTTCATAGAGATAGAAAACCGTGGACTTCAGCCAAAGATAAAAGGGCCAAACTCACAGAGGCGTGTGTGTGGGTGTCAGATTCAAAAGGACTGGCATGAAGGAAAAAGAAATGACTACCTACTGACTGTTTCTATGAATAATACTGACTGCTGGCTAATAGGGGAGGACTGTGATACACACTTCCTCCACAGCTTAAACTGTGCACATCAATGAAGTCTTCCCCCATAAAAACCTGTATAATTGAATCTATTTGCATGCATTACCATGTACACACCATCAATTACTATGCGAATGATCTTACAGCAGAGAGAAACAAGCCATCTGCAAGAACTTGACGGGCTTGTTGTTAATTTTCCTGCCGTATTGATTCGTTATGGACAGTAGCAACAGAAAGGTAGGAGTCAGCAATAGGTAACATCTCACCTGTAGCCACTGTGACTGGTCACTGTGTCCGGCTGTCCAAGCATTGACTTTGCCCTGTTTGTCCAGCCGAGCCTTTCCAGGCTCCCAAGTGAACATGTCCATGTTGAGCGTCCTGAAGATGCTGGAGGCCGTGACCTGGTAGTCCTGAATATGGCCTGACTTCATTCCTAGGGGTTCAGAGCAGCCTGGCAAAAAAACAATTAAATTGCCTTGACCGCATAAACCCCTCTCTTCTAAAAACAGTATATCTTCCATGCTATTAACACATAATAATTGCAGCATGACGCTAATGTGCAGAGGGTATATTGCCGTGTACTTTCAGATCATTACATCATAAAACCGTGTGTACAGTTGGAGGAAACATGCCCAGCTCCCTCACCTGTCAATTCACAACCAAGCAGCTCCATGCGTAAGGTACAATGCCTCCTGCACACTTGGGGGTAAATGCGCACGTACTGGGCCTTAATGGGAGGGGTGAAGGAGTTGGCTGATGGAGCGTTGTTATCGACGTTTCCTCTGAAAATCTGTTGAAGGGGATGAAATAACAGATGATGGGGGACGGGAGGATGATGAAGCAGATCAGTTTTGCCGTAATGCAGCAGTCTATCCGACACTGTCTCCAGTGTCTACTTCAGACTCGACAAATTACTGTCATTCAAGGTCAATGAGCTACAATTGCAGGGAAAAATAGACAATTTCTCGCACCATTTCAGCCCGCAATTCATAAGAATAGTGGTACGATTTGAATTAGTTCTCCAATTATATTGCCATACGTTCTCGAGAGTTTTTCTCAGGCATGATGGACTTAGACAGACAGAGAGATTCTTGATTCGAGTGATTGATGCAATGTTTGAGGCCCAGATAGTAGGCAGAGAAAGGAAGGGAGACATCGTGCAGTGTGTTCCACGGAATAGCGGGAGAAGGAGCTGTCGTTGGGAGGCAACAGGTCAATGTGAACAAAAAGCCCTGATTCCTATTAGGTCAGGAGTCACTGCATGTGACTACTTATAATATACAGACAGACCTCACTGCGCAGTTATTTATCCCAATCTGCTCATACGGTTACAATTTCCACCTCACAAATACTGCAAGCAGTCTCCCTCACGTTCTTGCTTTCTGTAGGATAATACAATATATATATACAGTGAAGTGCACTATGGAAAAGAACAAACAAACTGCAATCGCAGAAGGATAAAGTCCAGACTCATCGTTCCGTGTTACAAATCTGAAAAGAAGTTTAGAAGCCAGCGTCATTCGGAGCGCTGCCAAATGGACGCGGGGCGGAGGTTTCCTGTCAAGAATGATTGACGGCTTTGTGGCCGGTTCTTTGCGGCTGGTCATCCCCAAATAGTATAAAAATTCCATCTAGAAGTCATAAAAGAGGAGCGGGGCATCAGGGGCAGAAAGACGGGGCCCGGTGTGTGCTAGCTAATTAAAAAGCCATCTCATCATGTCCTCCACCGTGCCCTTGAGTGAGTGCACACTCTCTAGCGTGGGCGTGTGTGTACCTTTGTCTGTGTATGACGGAGTGAGAGGCTAAAGGATAGAAAGGGGGGAGATGACATTGGGTGTGTATGCGCTGTGTTTGTGTAACCAGGTGTGTGTCTCACCATATCATCATCTTTGCCCTTGACTTTGTAGGTTCTCCAGGTTTTCCCGTCATCACTGTAGGCTACTTTGTAGGACTTGACGTACTCTGGGCTGCCGATACGCTTTGCACCCTGGGTAATTAGACCTGTGACCCTCATTCTCCTCTGTAGGTTTATCTGTGGAGTCGAAAAAAAAGGCAAAATCAGGATGTTATTGCTTTATTTCCAGACCGTTTGAATGTGTGCATTTATTTCTGTGGGTGTGTACGAAAAGTGTGCACATGCACGTCAAGTCACCCCTTTGTATCTTTACTGTCAGGGCCATCCATCTTATTCAGAAAGTCTGTGATCAAATGGAACATTTAATCAATCCCCACGCTCTAGTTCCAGTCTGTTAACCCTGTGCACACTGTCAATATGGTGCAAAGAGGAAAAGACAGGCTAAGAAAGAGAAAGGTGATGAATGTTTCCACAGATCTTGCTTAGCAACACAAAGCAGGATAATTATTATCTAAGCAGGAAAGACTTGCTGCACACCAGCTAAAGATGTACTTTGACATGAGTCCATTTCAGCAAAAGTGCACAACTTCCACACATTTTCTTCTCACAAAATAGGTTTTAGAATTTGCATGTTTATTTATTGTATTCTTGTTTATAATCCAGCGGAGCTCATCACTACATATTCGTAATGCTGCTTTTACAATATTCAGACGGATAACTTAAATAAATGAGTTGCACATATGCACATATACAGCCTAAGTAAGGCTTTGATTAGTTCTATTTAGGTTTAAAATAGGTGGATGACATAGTAATGATGACAACAGCATCATGCCTGGCTCCAAGAGGATCCTTACATGCATGATCTGCAACTCTCCCATGATACATTTTACAAGGCTTGCAAGTCTAAATGTTAAAAAGATATATTTTTATATATATTTTGACACATTCCTGTTCTATTGACAGGAGCCTCTTCCTCATCTTTTCTTTATCTCTTCCTCTTCTCTTTTCTTTACACTAGACTTTGGCTCTACCTGCCCCGAGAAAATAAGAACACAGCTGTCTAGTCTTCCATTGTAGCAGCTGATGGGAAGCAAGAATACAATACTGAGTGCGCACGAAGGGAGGGACCAATAACCTGAAATGGCCAAATTTAAAGAAAGAAAAGCACACGGAAACTGAATTTAAATTCATTATGAATTTGTCTCTTACAGCTGAAGAATCACATTTATTCTTACATTTTCTTCTTTAAGATACGCTTTTAAGGAATTCTAGAAAACAAAACCCAATATCTACACTTGCAAACAAACACAACTATATTGCAACTAATGTTTGTCAAGCTGAAGTCAGTTTTTAATTAAAAACATGAGCCACTTTGGTAATCCATGATGAAGACTAACTCCACGGACAATGTGACCACATTAAGGATGTTATTTCAGGGGCTTCAGTTTATTTACCTGTGCAGGAATATTTAGCACTATTATGAAATAAGGAAATTCACAATGAAATGAGGCAAGTGAAATATTTCAGAGTAAAAGCTGAAATCCAAACGCTGAAAGTTACTTTCTTTCAAAATAAAAACAACTTACAGTATTGTGACCTCAGCTAGGTCACAATAGGTATCTTACAGATCCAGCACATGGTCTGACCTGTCAAAACATAATGGAGCAGCGAACAATATTTGTACTGCAGCTTCAATTTCCTGACTATTTTCCGGTTGTAGAGACCGCAAAAAAGCAACACACTTAAACCAACGTATCGAGTTAATTATACACGAGGAACCCCTCTTAGTGCCTCAGAGCTTCGATGACTTCGACCACTCTTTGTCACTCAAAGCATCGCTTTGCTCTTTTCCATTTCCTCTACAGAGACGGTTACTTGTCGCACTAATTAGAAGCCGTGTCACTGAAAGGCCACGGCTGGGTTAATTGGGGTGATCCTTCCCATTTTTAATGACCACTCAGAAACACATGTTTGTCACCTCAGCTCTAATAGTGATGCATTTCTGAGGTTGAGTGAGGGATAGTTGGAAACATCCTCCATAGACAACCTCGTCAGATAGAAGGTGTGAGAGGCACATTGATTACACATAATACAACACATTTAGAACACAGCTTTGAATCAACCAAAATAAATTGTCACCAAGCTGACATAATTCTTGTATTATACACTTATTTTTTTGCTCAGTGGTCGTTCCGCTCGATTACAAGATCATATACAGTCCACATACAGATACTATGATTTAAATATTCCCCCAAATCTGCATGATTTTCTAACGTTATGTATATTTTGATGCCCGTTCATCAATAATTGAAATACAAATGATAGAATTGTTAGTCCCTAGCAAGTGTTTGCTCTCTGTATGCTTATGAAATAAAGGCTTCTAGAAGTAGAGCTTCTGTATTTTGAGCCATCCTTCAAATAATACGCGCATTTTTTACAACCATCATTAAGAGACGATCAATAAGATCATGGTTCTTCGGATGAATAGCTATTCAATTTCTTGACATTTTATAGATAGAATGGTTGATTAACTGATGAAAAAGGTTATCGTATAATACTGTATAATGAATGAAAAACACTAAATGCATAAAATTATTGTGACTCACTAACCTACATCAGTCCTCCTCTGCACAATAGTATCATTTTTATATTTACATTAAATGCTCTCCAGCGTTCATTCAGCTTCACCTTTTCCAGAATGTGTGCATTAAGAGCAAGCTCAGATCCTTCTATTGGCAGGATCATCAACGATAACCAAATATCATACCAACAAGCCAGACCTCATTCTAACTTAACACACACAAGCATTAAAAAGTCAGGAGCCCGCAAGGCGATACAATATCTTCTGTTGACTACAGAGATGACAAATGTTAAGGGAATTGCAGATATGGTAACAATTACACTTCGCTGTGCCCTCGATCTACCAAAGAGCCCTGTGGCAATGCGGTGGGAAATATTGAAGAATACACACACGCACTCATTGGGTTGATACAGAAATTACATCAGCTTATAGTCAGGTACCAGAACATTCAAATTTACAATGTGTTGTTAAATTAACCATCACAAAAGACTGTCCATCTGAAGGTTTTGATAACAATGTTTACAGTGCAATGAAAAGGGGCATAAAGACACAGACTTAAGATTCTAAGCAGGTTACATTAGATAAATACCAAAACATGCAAAACCACTTACAGAGATCTGCAACATGAGGCCATTAACAGTTTACCATCCATCCATCCATCGTCAAACCGCTTATCCTGCACACAGGGTCGCGGGGGGGCTGGAGTCCATCCCAGCCAACTTCGGGCGATAGACAGGGTACATCCTGGATTGGTCGCCAGCCAATCGCAGGGCTACACAGAGACATACAACCATTCACACTCACATTCACACATCTACGGGCAATTTAGAGTCCCCAATTAACCTGATCCCCAGAGCATGTCTTTGGACTGTGGGAGGAAGCCGGAGAACCCGGAGAGAACCCACGCAGACACGGGGAGAACATGCAGACTCCACACAGAAAGGCCACTGGGCGGAATCGAACCCAGGACCTTCTTGCTGTGAGGCAACAGTGCTAACCACCACGCCACCGTGCCGCCCCTTAACAGTTTACCTCGTGATAATTTATTTATAGACTATAGAGCTTCACAAGTGATTTTCATCCTTCTATTGCAGCTGGCTGCAGCTATATTTTGCTGATATTGGGCAGATGTGCAGCATATTTCCCTTGAGTGTTCAAACGCAATGTTATGTGTGAGCTCGTCGTGTAAAACTGATATTCAGACGGTACATAAATGTGCAAACAGTAGCGATCTCAATTCTCAAACACACCAAACAACCTTAATACAAACCAGATATATTCAGTGAATTCATGCTTTGTTTGCATTTCTATGATGAAAATATATTGCTCTGTTTGATTTGAAAGGCAGATATCCAGAAATACATACAGCAGAGAAAACTTCTTGAATAGCTGCACGGATCTGACCTCTGCCCCTCACAGAATAACCCGTCTCACATGACGCCAGACGCGCAAAGGCAGTCGCGCCACGTAATCTCCAAAACGCCGACACGAGCGCACACCTCCGTTCCCACGGCCCAATCATTCCAGGCCTCCTCTGTAGCAACACACAATGCCTGCCTGCAGCGTCCCGCGCAAACATCCCACGTGGCATCATTAAAGTCAAACAAACCGCCTGAATGTTTTATGTCCTGTTCTCCGCCGCCACCGCCGCTCCCTGTGCCCGGCTTCGTTTCCCTCAGCCGTGTCGCCTGTTTCCTTGCCGCTCCGTCTCTCGTCTCACGCGGCCGCTTTTGCCCCGTGATGCTGTTCTCTCGTTGTGAGGTGAGGCTTTGCTTTTGCCATTACGCCGTCACACTGTGGTATGTTTTCCTTTTTACATTTTGTTCACGGTTCACTATCCGCGTGTCACGTCTCTGATTAAGGCCCCCTTCAAAAGGTTGCTGTCAGCATTTCTGTTCTCACTGAAGTGATTTAAGAGGAAGACAAGTGGAATGCAGCTGAAAAGCCATTATTTCTTTGATAGTTAATCAAATATATTAATGCTAAACTGCTCTCAGTATCTGTCTATGTTTCGATCTGGAATAATCTGAAATCTGTGGGATGAAAGTATCTTTGTGACTTGACGAGGCATTTAGACCGAACGAGAGATGTGAAAAAATGTATATATTGTAGCTATGAATACAATTTAGTTTGGGGGACATTCGTATTCAAAGCTCCTCTGACAATTGATCTTTATACCAGAGCCATTTCATTCATATTTCATCAATCTAGACAATTAGTTGTACGTAGGTAATAAATTGGAGCCAGATCATTTCTGTTGAGGGAGCCGCAGCAGCTTCAACAACGTCACTTAAATCATTGCCTAATGCAATGAAATCTCTAGGGTTATAATTATATAATATTACGCTTTAGGAAAGACATTTATGCATTAAAACGGCCCAAAAATAAAATAAATGGGATTTTAGGGGGATTCATTATTATTCATTATGTATCAAATATATCTTTTGACAGCAGAGAGATTGGTTGATCTGAATTTACTAAATACATAACAAAGAGAGAAGAGACGCATGGCAAAAAATGTGCCAATGCAGTTACTATACAACTGGGAGCACGTCAAGACTTAAAGTCAAAACTGGAGATGGCCGAGGTGAGTAACTCCAATCACCACCACAGAAGCAACATCCACCAGCTGAAGACAGCGACGCCCTTTACATTGTTCATCGTGCTCGATTACACCGACATCTGTTCTACCAAGTAATTAACTTCAAAGCCATCAAGGTTGATTTTCACTTTTATGTCTAAATATTAATTACAAACAAGTCATGCTATAACGTAAGACGCTTACATCTAACAGATTAAAGCCAGAACCCACAAGAAAGTAAAGTGTGACAATAATTAACTGTATGTGTTCATTCGTTTGTGTCCGGCCCGTCTCAGTGTGCGTCCTGTCCTGTGACCGTGCTTTACCTGGATCCACGGCCATCTGTCATTTTCGGCAGCAGTCCAGGCGTTGACCAAGCCCTTCTTGTTGAGGCGTGAAAAGTACGGGTACCACTTCTGCAAGCCAAAAAGAGCACGGTGGGTGGAGGAGGCTGTTATCTGTTGGTTGGATATTATGCCGCCCTCCATGCCCAGTGGTCCTGAGCATCCTGAGTGAAGGGAGGGAGAAAGAGACACATGAGTGTGATCGGGTCATTTTAGCACATATGTGTATTTCTATTACTATAAATACCACCATGTCAACGTTTTTTGTCCCTCACATGTAAATCTTCTCTGTGTGAACAGTGTCATGTATGGCAATTAAAACTGCAGCTTCTCCTTTTTTGGTTTTGTTATATCTTAGTGACTCTTGTCCCTCTCATTTTCAATTTGACTTTCATTCATCACAAAGTTGTTACACTTTCTATCATAGTCAAATCCTTTTGAGTCACGTTCAGCACTGAAGAAGACTCGTATATGCCTTCATGCTGTCCACATCTGAGGGGCTAACAGGTTGCTCCTTCATCTCTTCCATCAGTAACGCTGGCCCTTCGGCTTCCGCCCAAGGAGCTGCTGACACTTCTGGATAAAATCATCCCCAAAGTCGACAAACTGTAAGAGCTTTAGACATCCTACAAGCTACAGTGAGGGAGGCATGACTGATGATGTCTTCAGACAGAAACACTAAGCTTCTGTGAGCAACTGGTTTTCCCTCTTAATCCTTATTGGTACGTATGTCCAGACACATCAACAGAATTTTAATAGACATGCGAAAATGTGCTAAAAGGAGTTCTGGCTGTTGTGTAAAGCCATTACGTCTTTGTGTTTCCATACAAATAAAAAGCCTATTTGGGAATTCTACACTAACAGAAAAAACATACAAATGATACAGATGTATTGAATAACATTTTATAAAAACATATTTTTGACAGTGCAACTGTTCATTTACACATAAAAGCATCTGCTTTTCTATCAAAACTCATGTCCGCTTGAGTTGAGATGGGACATGCATGTGAGTGACATGTGGGTTTAAGATGACCGATACATGCCGGGAAAATTACAGCACCAGTTCAACTGGGCTTAATTTATGTCCCAAACAGTGGTGACAAATCACCATTGAAAGAGAATAAGATGTGACGGAAGGTCCTCAGAATCCTTCAGCCTGAATATGAATATATGTTGTGTATCCCACAGTGCCTGTCAAACAAAAACACCATCACAACTGTATTTAAATTGTGATGTGTTGGTTGTAACAGATGTTTCAGTTGTAATTGGTCTCTAAGTGAAGCATATAAATGCAAGGATTTATAACTGAACATGTTGCATCCAACAATACTTATCTTGAATGATCATGATTGGACTACTGTACAGTCATGATCTATATCATATTTGTAACATTGGTGTTATAATTTACTAATTAGCTCAACAATTAATCATTTCAAATATGAACATCCATTGCATAATATGCTCAGGATCGTCCCCATTGAAGAACAGCTGACATTGGGTAGATATTCTGTAGTGTGTGCTGGAGTGTACTAGACGTGTGTGGCACACAGAAAAAAAACAGAAATGGCAGTTTGGAACATGTAATTATCCGTCAGAGTTGAAAGTCAAAAGGAACAATATAAACTGAGTAGCAAATGGAATTTATTTCCCACTGCCTTTTCTGTTGCGTGACGGCAATAAACAACAGATGTGACAGAGGTAACCGTGTGAGGCTTATTGTGTTTTCTGAAAGAAATGATGGTTTTGTTTAACAGAGAAGAAAATATCACAGCTGAAGAATTTAATTTAATTGACGGACAATTGCATGTGATGTAAAGGATTCGGGCGGTAATCCTGCTCTGCTCTTTGTGTTCATTTCTAACAACAACAGGGGTAAAATAATAATGTAATAATAAAACAGTGGACACGGTGAATGAATTATATTTTGTTTGTGAACACGGTAAATGGCGCTATTGTTCTCTTCTGACATCTCAAGGCACTTGAACACAACATGTCTTGTACCCCAATTCCCACCTGTTCATACACTGATCAATTGGGTGCCACCTGCTCATCAGAGCTAACTAACTAGCACTCATACAGTATTCACACACCGCGGGCACAGTCCACAAGAGCAACATGGGGTTAAATGTCAGATTGACATGAACCAGAAGCATAGATCAAGCCTCCGTGATTGAAGAAGAGACCCACGGTCACCCCTCTTTGTCTACTGCAGCGCGTCTACACAGTAATAGCTGTGTTTAAGACCCCTAAAACAATAAGTGTTGGCAAAGCCGAGGGGACTTGTCCCGAAAGAACGAGGGCACATCGAGTGAAAAACCCCACCAGAGGCTCTGCCTGCTCATAACCAGTGAACTACTGGCGTCGGTTTATAACCAGCCTTCAGGGGAAGCCTGGAGCAGCGTCCACCCAAAGGCTCTGATGCCTGCTCTATTTAAGGAAAGCAGCTAAGCAGTTGAGCTCACACACGGACAGAAGAAGCACACACACACACACATTCCTGCAGACAATGAAACTGGCAGTGCTGTGGAGATGTGAAGATGAGACTTTCACCACAGAAGAAAGCCAAGAGTCAGAGAAGAATGGAACGATGAAAACAACCCTTGCAAAAATTCTCCATCTGCTGAAACAGTGGGACTCTAGGCAAGAGTGAGGCAGGGAGTCAGTGAAACATTTCTGAAGACAGTCCTGGGGGATTGACTGGAGGCTGGGAGAGAGCAAAAGTATATTGTTGAGTGTGTTTGTACCGACATAGACGTGTTTGTATATTCTAGCATGCCAAATTATTCTTGCTTCAAACGCTCTTCCTCGGGTTTGACTCATCGCATCCAGACTGAGAGGAGGATGTGGGCGGATGCGACAGCCTGCTGGTGAAGCTTCGAGAACCTTTCGATTTTTGAATCTAATGGATGCACTTAGAAAGAACCCTTATTAACTTATGTTGCTAATAAATGTTGCATTTTAGCACTAGATGGCAAATCATATTAATTAAGAGACGACGAATATCTGTGTGTAATAGTGGCTCTTCCTCCTTGACAGTGAAACATTTACAAAGAAGATTTGTTCCTCAGCGAGGTATCTGAAAATTCAAATTATATTGGTTCCTCCCATTATGCAATCTTATCCATAACTCAGACTGTCACACTGATTATTAGGAAAGGGAATTTAGGTTTCCTGCATTCAACCTGAGGTTAAGGGGGCAAGAAGCAAACTTCGGCAGAAGCCTTGTGAGGTATTCTATGTGGATGTTGTTGCAAGACAGTGTCCCAAAGTCACAGTCCTCCTCACCTCGCGGCTTTGAAGGGCCCCTGTTAACGAGCTGCCTGCCAGTTGTCTGTCAGAGCAGCAAAGGCGGCGAGCCCCCCGGGGGCCTTGGCCTGCTGGCCCTTGAGCGTACATCAGCTCCGCAACAGCAGGCGGCACTAACACCAGCACAACCGGGATGTGACAGCTGAATCCATCTCCCACAAGACAAGACCTACCTACAGCCTCAACAAATTACAGCCCCACTGAAATGAATGCGAGCACAGCAATGCTAATGAGCACGCGTTGGAAAGAGGCAATGATGAAAAGTATTTTTGTTTTGTGTATTTAGCAGACAGAAATAGATAGTATTTGATGAGGACAACTTGTTGCTATTTGTAACTTGGTGCAACCTGCTCTGGTCCTGAACAGATCTCACCCTTTATCAATATTGGATCTTTAACTGACCATTTAACCTATATTATTGTCTGAAAATGGGAGTCTCGGGGGCCAATACAGCATTAACAATCCCAAATCTGTGTCAGCAGGTGTATTTGTAGACCTTTTTCCTTATTTGTAGATACTGAAGGTGCTGTAATTATTTCAACAAAATCGGACAATAACAGAATCAACAGACAGCGGCCAAAAAGCTTGCTGCTGCCATCGCGTCAATCATTTATAGTACGGCCCAAAATATGTAGCTGCTTAGTCTGCAACAGCCAATACATGCAGTACGCACATAACGTGTGTTGAAGGAACAAGTCAGAAAAGATGGACAAGTCCATGGAAAAAAAGAAGATAATTTCTTGATTTTTCTATTAATGGTCTATTGGGGAGCACACAGTCACTTTAAGTCCTACGACAAGGCTGCGACATATTCAATGAATGATACAGTTAAACAGAAAAAGGCAGAAGGTCATACATGAAAACCACTTTACTCATCTCAAGTAACAAGCTTGTCCTCTGGGTCCCTCGTGAGGCTTTGCTAAATCCGAGAAAATAACCTGTGATGTCACAGTGAAGCCATCAGGGTTATCCCAGTTTGGGCTGGATGGCTACAAGTCTTCACCTGAATAACTGTGTTACAAAGTGAGCGTGTCAGGTTTGAAGATGTGGGCATTCGGCACGCGCAGAGAATGTAAAGAAAGACATCATTGATTATGGGAAATATAGGTTTAACATTTTATTGAATTGAATGTTTACCTTAATTTAAAGATGGTAGTTAAGAAACATTAAAAAAGAAGGAAACCACTCATTCTCGAATACATGTTGTAATATTCCCTATTTGTAATGCAGTCTTTTGTTTCAGAACTTTTTTCACATAAACAGCTTCTTCCAAAAACGTAGAATTCAGTTGGACAGTATCGGAAGAATTTATTTTTGGCTAAACCCCAGTGCATTAAATAACAGACAAAACAAGGTAACAGTGCTAATGTTTATTTGTAGGGGTCTTTAATGCTGTGTACATTGATTGAACGTTGTAGTAATTATTTCCCTGTACAGCCTCAACATTTATTTTGGTTGTAAACATCAAATTAAACAGCAGGTCAGTATTTTCCCTTTATGGCATTTATTTCGGGGACACATCAAAAAAACAAAAAAAAAACATAGATTACGCTGCCACTGGTTGAGTCTATGGCTGTACAAATAGAGTTTATATAAGAGCATCATTAGACAAATAATGGAGTTTAGCATATGTTCAATTAGCAAGATATTTCCTCCTTGAGTTCTTCACTCACTACACCAACCTTATCAGTCAGGCTGTGCCTCTTAATTCCTCTTGATACACTAATTATCCTGCCTTCTGGGATTCAATTTATAAAATTACCATAAACCCTTAGAAAGTTATCTCCTCTCGATGCAAACTCTTTCTTGAAAATTCCTAAGTAACTTTTGAACCACTGTGCTCGACATAAGATAGACAATGGATTTGTTTGTGAGGAGCAGTGCAGGCGTGGCTCCGGGCTCCGGGTCCACTGCTACATTAATCCTAATATGCTCCAACAGTAAGCAGACCAAATCCCCACGATAGCAATATGAACACACAAGGGCACTTCAAGCTCTCCGGGTGTTGGAAAAGAATAGCTACTTGTGATAATGTGGATGTGCTCCCACATTCTACACAGCCACTGGGCAGAAGAATGAAATTAGGGATGAATGAAATTAACGGCCTTGACTTCTCAACATTTAAATGTTCAGATGTTTTTTTAGGGTTAATTGTGTGGTAAAAAACATCTAAAATAATATAAGTAGAAGTTTGGATTCAATTTGTTAAGTTAAGTTAATAGAGTTTATTGTAATGCTTATTTCTCTTTAATTCAGAAGACATGAACATTGTGTGGAATGTGAAGAATGAAATAGGATTAGAGCTAAATGTGAAGAAGCTCTATGTCCTTATTATTCTCAACTCTCACTTTAAAGTCAAATATTTGATAATGTGGCGCTAACCCCCCCCGTGTGCTTTAGAAATAATAAGTGATCGTGCTACGCTAGCCATGTCCAAAAAATATACGGAGGCAATTTCAGCTTTAAAAGGTTGTGTGAGACAAATTCTATTAACGCCCAAAAACTATTTCAGGCTTTTTCTAAGATACATTTCTTTGCCACTGTCAAATGTTGAATATGGTGACTTTCCTTTACTGCATCTTTTTTTCACTGAAACATATTTATTCTTACCTGCAATAATAACAGTATTGGCTATTATAAAACCTACCCAGCAAACCCGCGAAAAGGTCCTTAAAGTAAAATGTCCTCAAAGCTCAAAACAACCTTGAATGACTTCTGAAAAGTTTTCATCAAAGGTGGGCACACTACCCACAGAGATTCTTACAGGAATTAGCCAACCCGCAAACTGTTTGGCGTTAATAATCAATGGATAGCTGTCAAAGAAAGAAGCACTCACTGTATTGACAGTTCCTCCCCATGTACTCTCCTGGGCATTCGCAGGAATAGTTGGCAACCAGATCTGTGCAGATGCCCCCGTTCTTGCAGGGATCCCTTTCGCATTCGTTGATATCTGGAAAAGCAGCAAGAAGAAGAAAGTACTTTCATCAATTTAAAGCAGACATCTGCAATTAAACAAACCTGGTTGTCGTTCAAATGCAAAGGCAGGGAGCATATATTGCATTTTATTAAAGTGACATTTGATCAACTCATTATAGATCTCACAAGGACAGCGCTTTCTTGAAAATAATAAATGGAATAGCTCCTCTGAGGACCACTTATAATATAACACATAACTAAGATTTGAAATGTTTGGCTTGACAACTAAACTAGAGTAATTTCTTTGCAGTTTAAATAACTCGATTCATTTTCAGTGCTGTATCCCTGGCAGTTAATTTGTGATCGGCTTGGTACATATTGTTAGTCTTCCCATTAAAGTAGCACAGAACCGATTAACAATATATATCATCAGGTGTCACAATCCGTTGTAATAGCAGCGTTTCTCCGACCACTATATTAGTGGGGCGCACTGAGACAGTTGTTAATCAAGGCTACAACAGGCCATTTAAAACATTGCAATTCACAGCAGAGTTGTTCAAAGGAATAGTATTGCCTAAGTGGAACACTGATGGAAATGTGATTTTATCAATGCCCCTTGTTAACATTGAGATGTGACCCATTGAATGCATTAGCTGAATGTGGATCAATGTGTAAGTAAATGCCACAGCAGCACTGCTACACATCTGGGAACATCTTAACTTCAACGATACAAATGTGGCTGTAGATTTGAGCTGAAGAGTGGCTTGAGAAGACACAACTGTTCCAACTTTTCCTTTCCTTTCATAAGAAGCACATGGGGAAGACTTCAAAGCGGTGTTTTTAGTGAGAAAACACAAAATAAAGAAGATAGTTAAGTGATTAGAAGAAGAGGATTGGGGGAACAGACACTCAAAAAGAAGAGATTAGAGCGTACGAGAGGAAAATGTGCAGGCCCAGTGGTCAGGTAAATGAATTCAGTGTTTACGCAACCCGGGTACAAGCGTGCATCCAAGGAGTTCCCTTAATAGTCAGGTTCTATCATTATTCCATTTAATCAGTCATTAAAGCCTTACGGCAGAACAGTGTTTGCAACTGATTACTTTAGTTTAATGGGAATTATCCTAATGAGCTTTAACGGATTTAACAAGCCAGTTTGTGTAAAGAAGTCCACGGCAGATGGGCAAAATAAAACTAAAAGGCTAACAATTTGATAGGATCCAACACCCTGGCTCTCCAATAAAACTACTTGTGAAGGTTCCAGTGTTCACTTTTGTTGAAACTGAGCCAGAGGGATGGTGATTCAACCAACAATGTATTAGACTTAACAATTTACTACCAGAAGGATTTTATGTTTTGTCCACCTGCTGCACATACAGCAATGGACCAAATACAATTTGCCATTGGCCCACCAGGCAATTCACTGCATGATTTTGCACAGGCGTATATTTCATTATTCCAGCAGTCAAGAAATGTAACTTATTTATTAATGAACATATTGCCATTTCATGAATAAATAGTTGTGCTGTTGTGAGACGAAGTAATATTAAGATTGCTAATGTGATTAATACCATATACTTTACTGTTATTACCCCTTGCTCGCAGACAACCCCTTTGGAGCAATGAATAGTGCTATTTGTCGGGAAGTTGTAATGTCTGTGAGCACTAAATTGGCTTTTGTGTGTGTTTGGAGCGTAGTAGGAGACGTGCATTGGGATGGGGGAGGGTCTATGGGTGCCCCCTCTCTGCCCGGCTGCACTGACCTCAGCACGCCTCCACCTGCTACACCACTCAAACCCACAGGCCGTTCAATCTGCTTCCCACTTCATTCAACAGCAGCGGCATTGCGGCAAATCGTGTACCGCGCAGGATGTGTATGTTCAAGACGAGGTGGGAAATAATGACATTTCATCAGTATGGAACATCTTGGAGGATGTAATGCCAGATATCAAATGTATCATGCTTACGTTTTTTTTTTCTTCATTTTTTCTCTAATCACCTGAAAATGACAATTTTTGTATTCGGCGTCACCTCGCAAGCCTAAACTGGCCCTGAAGAAACAACATACTTCACACAAATGATTGGATGAAATCCCTACTAATTGCGTGTAATGCGCTCACAGATGTAAAGCCTCCAAACTTAATCAGCAGAATTAAAGGTAATGTCTAAGCATTATAGCCACTACATCGTACCCACCTCCTTTATTAAATTACAGCCAGATGTTGGGTACATCTGGGTAAAGCCTTCTTTTTTCTTCTGCTAAGACGCTGCACGCCACTTAATCTGAGGTTTGGGAAGATTTCGCTTTCATGTGGAGATGTCTCATCGTGTTACATCTCTCCATCTGGGCTCAGTTTAGCCCTCATGCATAGTGTCCTCTGGGGAAGTCGCATCTTCTCTTATCGGCTTGTATGACACGGAGCCACTGAACCCACCCATGTTTTGGAAGCAAGAAGGTTTTCTTGACATCTTTATCCGGGTAAGTAATAGCGGTGTGACCTCTACAGACCTCTACTGATTGACAGCAATGAAGTGGACAACTGGTTGTTTATGTCTGCCACGTGATTAACCCCTGACCTGGAACACTCGTACTGCCAAACAAGTAATCAGTTCGTTTTTTTTTTGTCAATAACAGATGGGATTTACACCGGACAGGCTGCTGCCGATGCACTGTGACTCATGTCGGTATGCTGCTGATGTTGGATTTGATACTAAAAATAAAATTTGCAATCCAAGGACAACCTGAATGAATTTATCAGGTCTAATTAAAAAAAACACACAGCCAATCACTAGGGTGCAAGGCTTTGCATGAATAATGTTTACTATCATCATTAGCTTATGATCTGTGTGACAGGTCACTTAGTTAAATATGATTTCAAAACAAAAAGTCTAAACATGTAATATCAGAGTATCAATAAAAGATGTGACATACAGCCCTAATTACAGACTCATACACACACAGACTGAACAGCTAATGGCATCGTCAGTTAGTGACCAAGGACACACATCCAAGGGAGCAAAACATTGCATGAAATGTTTTCCCAATGAAACGTACTGTACTCGTGTTTGATAATGGAGGTGTGGTTATGAGAAGAGCAGCTTATCTTGGGCTGTGCTCTTTTCATTCCATCTATGATTTTTCTGCTCATTTACACTTTGATTATATCCTCACACATTTTTTTCCCGTGGATATTGCTTTTTCACATTGATTTTTGTGTTTTTTAGAGGCAAAACAGTATTTAAAGTGCAGACATACATTATAGTATCTGACTGCATTTGCTAATGTCATCTCGCCTGTTGATTGAATGTTCTTTCCCATTTACTGCAGATGCAACACACGTGCATACACGCATATTGTACAGACAGTATCTACGTATGTCGATGAACTCTGAACTGAACTTCAGGATGAATCGATCTATAGCCTTCACTACTTCGAGTGCCGACTCGTCGTCCTCATAGTTGCATCTGGCGGTCCACCTTGAATGTTGTGTTTGACAGGCACTGGTGCAGTGAAATGTGTCACATCCACACTACACAAGGCCGGCACAAGACCTGTCTCTCCAAGTAGAGATAGAGATAGAGGATGGAACATGGAAGGACCTGTCCCCACTGTCAATCTGTCCTGTCAATCTATCCTGGCCTTAGCCATGTCAGTGGAGTGACGATCAAAATATAAAGTAGAATTCCTGTCTGGCGTCTGATGGCGGGTCACAACCAGCTGAAAGACACATTTATTATTGACCTACGAAGCCTTGACATGTGTTCTCTCTGAACACATTTCTGCATGCCCATGCGTACTGATTTTATCAATCTCCTACATAGAAATGTAAAGAAAAATCTCATCTTTCACACGTTAGTTTACGTAGCTGCATATGCTGCGTGTTTCAGGTGATGTGATGCGGCATGGCGCTGTGAATTCAGGATTAAGGATAACGTGGAGGACACGCTCTTTGAAGTGGGATTATCCCATTGAGAGGTTATTCACAGCAGAAGCCTTCGGAAAGGTACCTTAGGATGCATTGCAGAGAGTTTTGAGTATTTGAAAAGGAAAACACTCATCATTTCTAACACACTCAGACTGGGGGGGGGGGGGGGGGGGGCGCTTCTGTCAAAGTGAAGGTGTGCAGAATGTGAAGAACCCTCAGCATGGGGGCGGATTGATACTTGGAGGAAAGTCTTGAGTGTCATTTTGTGCTTGCAGATGGAGCCTCCAAAGTAGGTGTGTGAGCGGAATAATGATCCAGCTCACAAAAACCTAAAGTGTGATCTAAAAGCTCTTTAGCATCACTGAGGCACACTTACTAGAATGTTTGAGGGACACACTCAAATAGCATAAGAAGCAGAGGTTTAGTGGAGGCAGGCCAAAGAGCTTGCACGGGCTTGAAATGGGGAGAAATTTGGTTTTGACTAAATATTTAAACTCATTTCCACTAAAAGAAAAAGGTCTTATTACGAATGACTTACTCAGAGTTCAATATTGAGAGTGGGAGCATGCTTCGATGGTTTCAACAGGGGACAATTTAACACTGATTTTATTAATTAATTTCTTTGCTGATCCTCACTTTGGTACTAGAGGAGATTTTATGAATGCTTTGGTAGAAAAAAGTCGTATAATCTTCATAACGAGCAAACACACATCGTAATCATTTTGTCTACGCTGAGTCATGTCTCTGCATAAATGAGAGGCTGCCTCCGATTTCTCTGCTGGGCACCGGTCACAATAATATTTTGTGGTATACAACCTCTCTCTTAATCTTCATTTTGGTGACATTTATCTCAAACTAAAACAACACTAATACTAGTTTGGCCACATATTTACATTTCTGAATTGTGTTTATTCAAAGCTAAACATTTGTTAGTTTTCTGTTTTGCCAGAAGCCCTGGACAGGGATGAGTCAAACTCTTCTCCGCCACAGGGGATTCGGAAATGCATCTCTATTTATGCCGCGGCCATCTGCCAAAAGGTCCATACTTATTGCAAAGGCTAGAAGGTGACAGCAAGGCTCAGGTGTCTACGCAATTAGGCCCTGGTAACTGCTTGTTCCCTACACGTCCTCCCCAGGAGGGATTGACCAGGGACTTGTAACAAGCAAAGGGGGAAAGGAAACCCACTAAATTAAACAAACAAGTCAATGCTTTTCTTCCCAAAAGTTAAGTTTTGTTAAGGTATTATTTTTTTCTGCCTTTTTTCTTCGTAAAAAAACATATTTATTTTCAAGGCTTTCATTTACAGTCATTTAAACTTTTAATCCCAACTAACAGGCCTGAAGAAATCAAAGCTACAAAAAAAACACTTCCTGAAGCACATTCAATATTCTTTCTACAGTGCCAGTACCATTCGATACTGGATCCACTGCTTGAAGGCATTCTGTGCCTTTTAAATTGGTCTTAACAGCAGAGTTGCATTGCGGTCTGTAATTTTCCAAACAAGAAAGGTCATCATGCTCAAAGTGAATTTCTACAGCAGTTTTTATTTGGCAGGATTTGCAGAACCGAGTGCTTACTAAAGGCATATATCACTTTTTATATCAATGATGGGTCAGACGACTTACAAATGAGGGCCTGCAGGAGCCCAACACTGACGAGATCAGGGCCACGCGCACGTGGCTCCTTGTTGTTATTGTTTGGTGCCATTATGTATTTAATGAGCTTAAAGGAAAACGGACATTTTGATCTGTTTAACACAAGGCCGTTTCCTAAAAGCTAAATGAAATATCTGTCCGTGGCAAGAAGGGGTCCCTGAAAACCTTGTTCTCCCAACTTGTCATCCAAAATGCCCTTTGACAAGGTCACCACTTTGCAGTGACATAAATTTGGGGTGCCTTGAAGGAAGAAAGGAATCCATCTTTCCATTTTGACCTCCAGCGAGTCCTGTGAGACAGAGAGAGAGGATGCAGACGCACTCACTGGCTCTCCATGAATTGTTGATCATTGGCGTCTGCCGGTTTGGCAGCGTGTGATTGTGGTTGTTGCTTTGGACATTTAGGGAAGTACGAACCCTTCCCCCAGGCTTCTCTACAATCATCTGTAAATGCAGCTTTGTACTCGCCACAGACTGTGAGGAGTGAGTGGGCTGTGGACTTGTGAACATAATCCTGAAAGGGTGTCTGGAAATATCCTCCAGCCAGCTCTACGTTCCAGTGATGGAGCTGTGGGGAGAGCCTTGAGGCTGCCAGTGTTAACAATCATTTTAAGGGCATTTCTGTTAGTGAATCTATACTATTCAGGTAAACAATGGGAGGTTTTGGAGGAATTTCCTGAAGAAATACTACTGAAATGCTGTTAGATGTTATGTACGTTTTTGGCCCAAATAAAAGACGTTGACCGGAATGAGTGTAATATTTTTTTAATAGGTATACATCATTATGAAAGACCAAACCAGTGTAACTGATTTTAAGTTATCCGTGATAATGTATGCGTTTATTTTAAAAAGGTCTGCAGATTAGCATAATTTCCTGTAACCCAGGGGCTGTTAAAACAAAGAAGATTTAGACCTCATAGTACTGACCTTAAGCAAATTGACTAATGCGACGTCTCTAGTTATTTTGAAAGTAGGTTGAGTTTCTGTGGTCTAAGTACTCCTTCCAACCTTTTCACCGCGGAAAAGTTTTTCTCTAACAAACTTTCTCTCACTAACTTTTAGTTGTACTTAAATTGATCTAGCTAATCCATTTAGCTAAGCTTGCCCCGGAAACCTACACCCTGAAACACAATTTAGCTGTACTGCTCATATGATCCAAGACAGTTAGCGGATTTCAGTAGATGAACAACTTGTCCCCAGGGGTATAAACAAAATAGCAAAAACACTGTGGAGCTTTACTGCTGAGATGAAAAGGAAGCTGAAATGGTGGCAATTTGCAAGCTAATTTGCTGGAAATATGAGTTTGCTTTAAGGGTTCAGAACTTTCATCCCTTCTCCAAAATAACAGTAACAGAACAGTAGTGGTTAACAAATACCCATTTAGTCCCCATGTTTGACACTGTAGGGTCATAAGGGCAGCTGAATAGCATGTCTTGATACATGCTCATGGAACAAACCATGTAATCAGCTTTTGTATCAATTTTTACTGCGTGTAAGCATACCGGTCTTTCAAAAAACGCTGTTAAAAAAAAAAAAAAGATAAACATTTAACAACGGCTACAAAAGAGGATGGTAATTAGCATGCTTCATTGCAGCCTTTACCGTGACATTACCCATGCAGCCTCACAGTAAGAAGGAGAGCCCACCAATCTCTTTCCACCCCCCCTGCCGTCCTCCGTTGGAGCAATGGCAGATACGTCAGCTAACAGGAATTCCATCACTACAAAGTCACCTCCTGCAGGCAGTGGAAAGTTGGAAGAGGGCAAGTTATTTCCCGCTTGAAGAGGTGCAGGTAACCACCGCTGGTAAAGTGGTGGGTGCTCACGAGGGTGGAAAGGGGTGCTGGGAGAAACTGGCAGCTCTGCCAGCGCCTTGTACCAGACAGATACACTGTATTGTTTTTGTCAAAGGATTCAGATGCACACAAACAATGTCCTTCCGATAGTTATTTGTGTTGCTTTGGGCTGTAGTGCTGGTGTCTATCAAACAGATGCCACCGGAACATAAGTGAGATCTCTCTCTTCCCATCGCTTACCCTCCATACAAACCTGAGTCAACGCAAAGTGTCTGGGAGCCTAGTGGAAATAAACTAGCAAAAGGACACTTAGGTGCCACTGTGTAGCTCCTTTTCACCTCCAAAACACAATAAACAGGCCAGCAACGCACGCTAAGTGGGGAACCACAGAGTAAGTCATGTTGGAGGCTCTTTCTTACACACAGTCACAACCACCAGCGTCTTTTCCTGTGGCTGGAGGCTGAGGAAGCATCTGTCAATTCATGATCAAATACAGGGCCAAGCTTTGAAAAATACCTCATACTTCCTACATTTAGCATCAATCAGTCCTGTGCTGCTGCAGTGTTTCAAAAAGAAAGGCACAGACACATATTGATCAGAGATAAAGTCTGAATCCGCTACAGGGACTTGCAGGCCAAGCAAGGATGGAAAGAGAAAGAGTTTGAAACTGAACACTAATCATCCCAGAGATCATTCAGCCAAATACACTTTGCTGGTTGTTTTATCTGGTATGATGAGTGATGTTTCAGTAACCAACAGCCCGAACCGACTGGCTCCTACCAACGTCTTTGAAATTTCAATCAAGCTTTTACAACTCAAAGAGAAAACGGGGCGACATATCTCTGTATCTAAACTGCAAATTTCAAAAATAAGATTTACTTTTACGGCCTCAGATTAAAATAAAATGCTGTAGAAGATTGTCCATGTGGAAGATTTTTGGTTCACAAAAACAAGACAGTTTATACTTGATTTGTTCTTGATAGGCTGACAACAATGTGCCCTAAATGTGATCTGCAACCTCATGACGACTGATGCAATCAGTCCCAGTATTCACAATGTGACAGGTCAATACAATGTTTGGCTACTGGCCCATCAGCATGCTACTCAACTACTCAACACTGGTGCATGAAGCCACACTGTTTGAAAGGGAGTAATAATAAGGCTGTGTGGTGACATTCATCCGACTTGGACTTTGTAAAACCAATTTAAAACTGGTAATAAAACGGTATTCACCTTTGTTTAAATAGCACATTATTAAACCAATGCTAAAGCTTAAATAATTTTCCACAAACACATTATAAATGCAACAAGCAACACACACCTCTGTAGTTAAGCAATATTTAATCAAATCCCACTGCATAAAAAGTAGCTGACTGAAAAAAAAACTTTGTTGGCCGCTGTGACTGCACACCGTGTCAACACCTTCAGCTACGACTATCCGACGCCTGCCCTCATTATAGAAATCTCAACACCTCAAGATGAGTCATTGAAGGCTCCGCTCAAAAAAAAAGAAACCCAACAACGTTGAGTTCATACATCATCCGCTCATCAAAGAAGTCTAGAAGAGCGCTCACATATTCCAGCGCTCCATGGTCGACAACGTTCCTGGCAGTGCCTCATAAAGCTGGTCTAACAGGCGGGATAGTGCATGTGTTTAGGATAATGTTCACAGGTGTGAAATGGGATTTGGCACTGACTGAGCGGGGAGATAGTAAGAGCAACAGTCAAAGCCAGGGCTGTCTCTCGCAGATGTTGTGTTGCATCTGTACGGTTTGTACAAAAGCTAACATGTATGTGGGCCGGCACCGATTTAAAACAAAGGATTAGATATCACATGAGATGAAGGGAAATCCTACAAAATGCCTCAGTCCTGAATCCAATTTATACTGAATACTGTGTGCTGAGAAAAAGGTTTGTTGCTTACATTTTTTAGAAATGATTCCAGGTAGTCATTCATCCTGTTGGTCAGAGGACTGATTCATGTATGGATGAATTCATAGTATTCACGAGGCAGTACATTAAGAAGTTATGAAGTTATGAACATCTTCACATAGTTATGCACCTAGACAACTGTGATATTCATGAGAATATCACATATATTAAGATTCAGCAGGAGTTAAATACCCATTTTTTGTTTCTTGTATCCAACAAATGTTTTATTCTCATTTATATCTATTTGAGTGAGCTTTCTTTCCATTAAAACCATACCATAACAAAGCCATTTGAAGCTGTCATTTTAAAAGAGCAATTATGAGCAAGCCTTTATCATTTAATTGCAGGAATCATTCATAAGCTAGATCTGATTATCAACTGAATCCCCACCCCCCTCCTCCTCCTCTCTCTCAGACACCCACTGTCTTTGATTCAATGAAGGTGAGAAGAAAACTGGCAAAGTTTTTCATCAGTTATTCAGCCCAAACCAAACCACTGTCTCACCGCCCTCAGGGCTTAATAGGAAATAATGAATAAATGATGACATGAATTTAAGGCAATTGATCATAATTCAGGCCGGAGACAAACCCAATAACATGTTGTCGATATAGCAACTCGCTCCATTTGATTTTATGTTTTGTGGCTTTTCATTCAAATAGAAGGAAATATGTATGACAATAATTAATGCCTGAAACAGACGCCCCCCCCAAAAAAAAGGCCTCTTTTCTAGTTTAGAGTTAAGAGTTATAAGACCGAGATAAATGGTTTGTAAGCACTGGTTAACGCCTCTCTCTCTCTCATAAGGATCGATCTCACAACACAGTTTGCGCCATGATACATTTAATCCATTACTTAGAAGCACACCTGTGCTGGAATGAAGGACAACTGCGCCGTGCAAGCTAATGCAATGCTCAGTGAGGCACACGCTCACACATGGCAGCGACTATTCTTCATTCTGCAGAACTAAGCAAGATTTAGCACTTACGATACGAAGAGCTTTATTCCCTTTTTCAAATTCCTGGATCTATTCAAAAGATTAAGATTTTTAAAGCAAGATTATTATATTATTATGCTAATCCTGCTGATGTTCATTACGCTTGTTATATAGAACTAAAAATCAACTGACACGCTTCACTCCCTGGCAGACTTTTTTGGTAGAGGAAATCATCTGCAGTACCATCATAAGAAAGCATCGACACTGCTGTGAAATTGTCTCAAAACTGGTAAGAACAGTAAAAAAGTGTCGGCTCTAGAAAGAAACACTTGACATTTTTAAAGAGCAAAACATCTCCCAATGGCCGATCCTTGTTGTTACTGTACACAGTAAACCGCTGTACCAACTGTTATTAAGAACACGCACAACAAAATAGCTCCAGATCGGCTATTCTTTTCTCCACCAAACCTACTATACTTTAACTAGTCTTTTTAAAAAGTGATTCACTTCCTGTCACCTCATGTATTCACTGCTCAAGGTAAATGGACAAACTTCACTTCTGTCACAGTTCAGCTCCCCCCCCCATTCTCATTATCAGTTTATTCAGTGCAACTGCATGTCACATCCACCTCGTCCGCTCAATCACTCTCACCTGTCTACCCAATCAGTCTCACCTGTCCACCTTACTGCTCTCACTCTCTTCTGTATTTAAAACCGAGTCACTCACTCGCTGACAGATTTTTCTGGGCATTATGCTTCACTTTAGCCTCATTCCCCCTGTGACTGGTTTCCCGTCGCAGGCCCTGCCTGTCTGGACTTCCCTGCCTTTACTCTGCAGAGGAAAAACACCCAAAGCCTTCCTGTCCCCCCAACCACGAGTATTCCCCTCCCCCCCATACTGACAAGTTCTCAGTGCTTTTACTTGAAAAAGATGTAGCGGTGTACCCCTCTTTTTTTTCAAGGCATGGAGAGAAGGTGGTTAAACTTACTGTGTTGGCAGTGAACTCCACTGAAGCCCGGTGGACACTGGCAGACGTAACCAATGAAGGTGTCTCCCCTGTAGGTCTCGCTGATCTCACACGTTCCTCTGTTGTGGCAAGGATTTGGATGACAAGGGCCTACGACGCAAAAAAATAATTAAAAAGTCAGTTTTGTGTTAAAGTCTGTCAAAGCCATGAGGCTTTAATGAGCTTCAACTATTACTTTCTGATTTATTGTGTATACAAGTACGCAATGTTCCAAGCAACTCATTTGCTCTGGTGTTGTTTCAGTATGAGCATGAATAAAATGAGCCCTGTCATGAGGACAGACATATGTTGCTATTTCTACACAACCTCACCAAGCCAGTCATGTCAATCTATATAAATCAAAAGTGGACCTTGCCGGTCCATTTGAATGAATCAATAAATAACCCTGAGCTGGACCTTGTGAATACACCAGTTTGATTGGCGAGCTGAAGATGACGGGGGGGTATTCGCTGCTTGTTGCTGGTCTCTGTGGTTTGGAGAGAAGCCCAAGGCACAGGCTAAAGAAATATTTACAATTGTGTCATGACAACACGATTGAAATACACAACAGACACAGACAAATCTCTCTAGATATACACAGCTCAGTTTACGTGATCATTGGTCAATAGTGGATTATTCCACAGAGCAAAGCAGTATTTGCTTGGGTGGCTGCATAGACCTTTACTGCTCTGCTGGGTGTGAGCACAGGCCAGCTGGATAATTAATAACTGACCTCCTGCCACTGGTGCTGCTATTTGGTGTTCTTCTTCAATGGTTTCTTAACAAATAGTGGCCAATACTGTAATACTGCAGAGGGACATAACGCCAATATGTGATTTCTTTGAGTAAGTAATAAAAAATGAATAAGATTAGTTGTAGAGAAATGAATTCTCTCAAGGTGCTGTGTATTTAGGGCACATGCTGGAACTGTGTTTATTGGCTTCTAGGTGGGTTTGTATAACTGAACTCTAACAAAATGCTTCGACTAGTGAAGATTAACAAGGTTACATGTTACAGTGCAGCTCCTTTAATCAACCATGATTTTATCATCACCTTCGCTGTTTAATAGGAAAGTTCACAGAGTAGGAAAATTATGCAAAGAATACAGAATACTACTATTTACTTAATTAATAAAAATGTGTACTCAAGAAGGGCTTTTAATCGTGTATGAATGTGTCTGTTTTTGCATAGTTTTCATTAAGTGTTTGCTGGTAGTTCTGTTTCTTACTTTGCTGTGCTGCAACTCAAGTGTACTCATGCCTCAAATAACTGAGTATCGGCCTCCGTCCAAGTTTCCAAATGTTGCTGTTTCATAACATTGATAAAAACAGCAGCATTCCTACTGAAAATCTAAGGGTGCTTGTGTTGCAGCCGCAGAACGTCCATAAAACTCATTGAGTAGCTTTGCAGCTGCTAGTGAGTTCACGATTTGAAGATTTGGCAGAGAAAAGAATATCCATAAAAAATAAAACCTCCAAATTTCCGCTGGTAATGATTAATAACTCAGAGGAGCACTGTCTGTCATTCTATATCTAGGACCAATGGTGATCAGAACAGCATTGGGTTAAAGTTATTACACCACACTATATTACTTAATCCGCAGTGCCCACAACATGGTGTCATATTACTGCCCTCCGAAATGGATCTGGGATCAACCGCAAGAGTGGGGCTGAATGCAAATGGCGAGGCCTTGACGCGAGGTTATTGGTTTGATGACTCAGGTTCCTGCCAATAGCTGTCTCATCTTTTAAATATTGAGTTGTTCTGTCAAAAGTGCTGTCAAAACTTTGTGGTTTCATATTGGATGGAAAAACTTTAGCAGTCGGCTATTAATGAAAACCTTTCCAGAGCCCATGTTAAACGTTAAGAGGATGTGAGAAGAACGTTTGGTGGTCTCTGTGAGCACTTGTGGTCAGTTTGAAGCTTGAAAAAGTATGTTGACTAAAGAACCAGAAGATGAAAAACAAACTTGCTTTTTTAAAGCATTTTTTTTAAGCTGCCTGTCTCTCGATCGAATTTCTATTCTAGACTTATTTTTTTTAAACAACAGATAAACTGTGCTTTGACGTTTCTTTGACATATTCTTATTACGTCTCAAGGACGCCCTCATCATGCCCTCCCAAGTCAATTTGAGAAACGAGAAGCCGTGAGCACAACATTTGACAACGTCTAGTAAACAGGTGCGTCCTTGGATTGGACACTACATCATCTCCTCCCCATTTAAGACTTCAGCCCCAACACAGAAATTGTATGACTAAAAAGCATCTCAGTCAACAAAGAAATTCATAAACACCACTAGCAAGCTTATTATCGTCGTTCTCTCTTTGGTAATAAATTGCATTTCACAAGGAGTTAATCCTATAAAAGTCATCCAATTTCAAAGGCAGGACCTGTATTAGTAATAATGAGAGAGGTGGCTAATCAGTTGAACAGAGAAACGTATAATAGCTTTCACAGAGGACCTGCTCTCTGAGGTGGGTTGGGGGGGGGGGGGAGAACAGGTTCTAGGGCTGTTTTGACGTAATGATCTATAGTGAGAGCAAGGCGCGCTGACAGCCTCCCTAATGTAGAGCGAATAAAGCAGAATAAAAAACAAGGACGAAAGGAGTTTTGCAGAAAGACATACAAAAGAGTGTGCTCTGTATGCAGGGTAGATTTAAATCGTGAATTTATCTTTAGATATAAAATGATGAAAAAGATTAAAAAGTAATCTTCATATCAAAGACTGATTGATAAAGATTGATTGAGAGGATGCAAACCAACATTGGAAGTAGGAAAACAGCATTCCTGATTGCTTTTTGACACTATGATATCCTCAAAGGGTTGAGATTTGAAAAAATAAACAAAACACATTAATATGTGGATGCCAAAGTCTAGTTTTAATTACTGACTAGATGACATTCACAACCACAAAAATACCTGGCTTCCAATTCAAGGGTTTATCCATTATGTGTAAATTTCTTCCAGGGGGGATCTTCAAGGGGAGGGGTTCATTGAGTGGGTTTTAGGATATCTCGTAACGCCGTCAACAGATGCTCCCCCCACTCAGCATGCAGCTTGTTTGATGCATGTCTGCGTGATTCATGTCTGGAGGAAACACTGGCAGCTTTGGTGTGCGAATGTCAGCTGCTGCTCCGCCGTACAAGCCAGCACTCGCTCGGTGATTGATGCGAGCCCGTTTTGTGTTTCGCCGCTACAGCGCCGTGATTTCTTTTCTGGCTGCAAAGAAAGTCCAATCAATCAGCTGTGAAGCGCGGACCAATGGTTAAACACAGGGAAGCATCCTTTGTTTCAGAGGTCTGACTTTTTCAAGGTTAAAGCTACACGTCCCAAACGTTAGCTCATTTGTTAATCCACGAGCGAACTCTAATTACATTAAAGTTAACAGTATAAACCTGCCTTTTTAAAAACGGCACACTGCACACAGTGTTTGTAACATTGGCGGTGCACGCCGTCCGTCCACAACACAGTCGGCAGCAACCCCGCCAGCCCCCGCCCCAAAGCTGTAGACATATTATTTCAGACACTTGATTTCATAAGAAGGATACAATTATCTAGGGGAGAGACTCTGAGAACACATTCCTCTATAAAAAGCTATTTTCACTGGGAAAAGAAAAGCAGAGTTGCTACTGCTTCCTCTGTGTTGGTTGGGGTCACGAGGAGTTCGGACAAAGGATTATAGAATATTTTTAATAACGTTGAATCCAAGTGGCGTGGGTG
Source organism: Gasterosteus aculeatus (assembly GCF_964276395.1). Taxonomy (NCBI): domain Eukaryota; kingdom Metazoa; phylum Chordata; class Actinopteri; order Perciformes; family Gasterosteidae; genus Gasterosteus; species Gasterosteus aculeatus. The sequence continues at coordinate 11,897,823 of NC_135701.1, forward strand.
AGGTAGCCAAAGTGCATTTAGTACCCTTACTAAATACAAACAAGCATCTGCTATTGATTTGGCCGCTGACCTCTCTACTGAGCGACACTATCTCAGACTTAGCAACACTTCCTCAGTTACAAAAAAAAAGAAGCCTTGACTTCAAAAGGAGATAATTTAATAGGCTTTCAAAGATAACCATAATATTAAATTGCCAGTTCCAAAGTTCTGAGGTAACATTTGAGTAAATCTTAAATAAAATACCTGCCTCGAGGTTGAAACCTACATTGAAGCTCTTTTGGCTCCGAATGTGCACCCGGCAGAGAAATCTGACATGCCCTAATTGTGTCAAATCTATTTTAATCCAGGCGAGCTTTCCATGCCGGCTTCACTGGTTCACAGACTCATGGTCACTGCGTCCATCCTTCACCTCGACTGATGAAAGTTGGCACCGCACCGCCAATATTACAGCGTGAGCCGCTGTACGTTCATGCTTTTAGTGAGTCATTGGCCTCCTATTCTCCTGTGCCCTTGCCACTCTGCCATTTCTGCCCATTATCCTTTGATAATGTCAGAAAAATGTAGTTTGAGTTGGAAGAAGTAGGAAATCACGCAGAAACAAAATGGCTAAGAATATGTGAAATAAATATCCAAAAGGAGAACTCACGCTGCGGATCACCACTGTTCTTAACAATGAGCCCAATGCAGAAATTGACGTTCTCTTCTCAAAGACTAAATGCCACAAAAATATCTGAGCTGATCTGTTTCTACCTGGCAAAAGTAATTTTTTTGATTGTAATATTTGTGAGCGCTCCCAAATTGTAATTGCAAGACAGATTAGCCGTGATTCAATACAATTTAAAAAATCAGAGAGAGGCTGGCTGCAACCTGTTCAGTGGAGGACTCCTGATCTGTATTCTGCAGAGGGACTGCCGGTTATCCACTTAACCTTTAAGCTTATTGTGTTCTCATTGGCATGATGCAACTGCTGTGCATTTATAGCGGTTTGTCATATTATTTGAGCTGATGGGATTTCCTGCAGCAAAAAGGTAAAGACGCAGTAAGCTACCGACATTGTTATGAAGACATTTCCCTTTTGTAGAATATTTGATACAATATGAGGCCACTAGATGTAAAGAAAAGATTCAACCTGGAAAAAAAATGCAAGCAATTTTCATTTTAATTTATTGTTCCAAAAATGTAATCTGATGTTCTTTGATGTTTAGCCTATCATAGCTTAAAATGCCATGTAGATAGTGGCCTAATATTCATAGACTATACTGAAGTTGTGTCAAATCCACATAGACATAGAGAACCAGACAGGAGCTAAAGAGACGCAGGCCAAACGTGCTTTAGATCGTCCCCTTTAATGCACATATTCATGCTATTATAAACTGTAACTCCTTATGAAAAAGAAGCTAAAATGTTGAATTTGTGAAACCTGTCATGGCTAATTTGCCATTCCCCATTGCCCTGTCCTCTTTCCTCTCAAGAGTAAAGTTTCAGGTCAATGGTCACAAGCCGCACCTAATTTGGGTCACTTTTGAATCTGTTAATGTATTTTATGTCTTATTGTTCTTTGTTATCTGAAATGTGTGCAGTGCATGTACTAGATGTCTCTGTGCACACATGCACGTTTGAGTTTGTGTTCCTATTTTCTGAATGACCCAGTAGAGTATGAGATTGCTCTAAACTTAGCATAGCAAGAATAAACTGCTTTGATTTGTGGGGTATTATGTCTTATCTAAATAAATCTCTTATTTAAACTCATTTGACCTCAAACCAACCAGCAGATATTGCTATTGATGAAAGAAACGTTGATAAAGACAATTAGATCCCGGAGATGCACTAAGGAGTATTCTTGTATTCAGTTGTGGTGCCTCCCAAGGATGTGATGTGACATATTAATTATATCATTGATGAAGATAAATCAGGTTCTTGTTTACTGGTGCCCACTGTGGTCTAGCCTTTGTAATAAAACTCTCACCACATTAGTTATTTTAATAATGAATACGTATTTTCCCTACGGAAGATGTTTTTTTTTGTAAGTTTCTGTATGATAATTACAAAATATTTGCTTTACTATTCATTACAAACACTTTTAGCCACACAAAAGCCTTTGAATACATTGGATACACTTTACTCGGCATTCAGACTAACGGCATGCATTTAAGTACGCAAGGCATTTACTTTAGATAAAAGACTGTAAACTGTTGATATGTTGAAATACCTGTGTTAATGCTACCGTCAAATGAGTTGTAAAGTTAAAACTAACACACACCAGGAGCCAATTACCTATTGAAATTATGCACCACGCTCAGGCATTCAGAAAAGCAATCAGGGTAACGCAGCGGCAGGGCTGAACTGGTCTGTGATATTCTGAAAACCATCTCATAGCAGCGCCAGACAAAGACGAGCCATTTCGCAAGTCGCACTATTATAAGAGGCTTAAATAGGACTGAAGTGTGGACTGAACTACCAAATGATAGAATCATGAGTGCTGCTGACCAAGCACGATCAGTGAGCTGATATAAAAATTAGCAATGGTAATGAAGGGAGGAGGGGGCGTGGTTTAGATTTAAAAACCGCTCTCCCCCTCTCTCTCTCTCTCTCTCACTCGCACGCCCACACACACGTACACAAATGAAAGGAAATCACGTTACCGAGCATAACAATTTCCCACCTGCTGAAGTTGGCTCCTCACCATCTGCCGCTGTTGAGACACAGAGGAGAAAAAGAGGGACCAGGGGAAAAAGAGAAAAATTAAATTAGCCTCATCGAAACTATGTCACAGTATTATTCAGTGCTTCGGATGCACAGCGTCGCTGCCGATTCAACCGTATTATTTATTGCACCGCGGACAACCATATGTGCATTAACATGTCTCATGTATTCCAGGGGAGCCTTCATAATCTAGACACACCTGCTACCTGTAGGGTAAAACAACCTGCCCGGAGAGCAACTCCACACTGCCGCCATCAAGCGTAGTTTTGCACTCCCTCCACTTATACACTTCTACAGAGCTCCATGTGCGGTCGGTGGCCTTTGGCTAATGCGTGTTCATCATTCTGGACCAGTGTAGGAACCGACCCTGCGGCATTCCTACTTGTTTACTGCATCCCTGGCTCCTAAATCCTAGTCCAGATACACGGCGGAGAACTGGCCTGTCTGCCATCGTTACCACAACCCTGCGTCTCCATCACCAGGCATATAATTGCTCTGAATATGTAACTATGAGTTGGACACAGCTACAGAAGCAAAAGACCAACGGCGTCAGATGCAACATTTGCTATCGTTGTAGAGGATCATCAGAGTCGCATTACAGCATGAAACAATTCCCTAGGAGCTTGTTCTCAGTCACTAATGATACTGGATACCAATGCCAGCTTAATTAAAGAATGATTTTTCAAAAAAGTGCTGCATACTAGTTTGGTGTGTGGCATAAGGAGAGGGTTAAGGCAGCTCAGATCATGAGGCTGACTGAATGTGCCGGCCTTTCATTCAGCTTCGAATTCATTTGAATACATCTAAAAAATAAATTTATCTATTCAACACTTCTCATCATAACAATGACAAACACGCAGAGGGTAGAATTTCTCTTCTCTCTACAGACCAAAAATCAGTGCTGACAGTCTGAACTCCCTGTGGTGTCTTTGGATGAAACTTTTGAATTGCCTCTCTAATAAATGTGGTACCTTGTTTCTGGGGGGTCTTTATTCTGTGTATCTACTAAGTGTCGAACAAGCTGACGGCATTTAAAACGCAAGGGACTTCTGGAACAAATGATTGCGGCTCCGAGAGTAGCGATGCATCTTCGCCCAGCAGCTGCAAACTGAGGGTTAAAATAGACTCACTTCAACAACACTTTGATAAACAGACATAATTAAAGAGTGAACTGCAACACTTCAACGCTTCTTTAACTGTGAGCGAAAGCTCACATTCAAGTCTTAAAGAGCCCACCCACAAAGCACTTTCCAAACCCCTCATGTGCCTGGCAGTAGATGTTCCCCTTTGTGTTTTTACCAATGTAAATCCCAAAACCAAGCACATTGCATGCTTCACTCAGAGCCGCTTTCTTTCTGCCATTTCCTCCCCTGTGTTCCCATCGAGGTCAACTGGCGCACGTATGCAAGCCCACAGACACACACTCCGTATGAGTGCACACAAAAAAGACAAAGGAAGAAGCATTGGCAACTATTCAAACCCACACTGAGAAAATATTGACGCGTAAAAGGGCTTCATGTGTTCATGTGGTGGATCGTAATAGTGCGTGGAATACCGAGCTTAAATTGTACATTTCTTGGGTAAATTGTCTAAATGTTTGGATTCAATTTGTGATATTTCCTTGGATGAGTCAAAACACTACCTTCACTTATTATCACTTGTTATTTCCAATGGAAAGGAAAAGCACTCATCATCCATTGTCGTCTAGTCTCTCAGAGATGGACACACACGTGACTCATGTGTCAAGTAAAATAGTCAGACAGATGTCAGACAGAGACGTTTTATTTTGGACACCAAAACATTTGGCAAATTGATACACCTCGAGGCTTCATTAATACACGTGTAAAAAGGGAGGGTTCTGGAGATGGCTTATTTAAATGACCCCTTCTCATTCCCAGGAGCAGGTTCTCTCGGTTAAACATATGGGTTTGATCTGAATGACAGCTGTGAGGCAGTAATAACCATCCATAATCTAAATGGAAACCAGCCAGCCTGTTCAGCAAACGGCTGTTGTGACCTAAAGGTGTTCAGTGCACAGAACAAGTGCTGAAATCATTCAAAACACCCACATGATACACACACAAATATATATTTATATCTACACGTAGGATGCTTATGCACATATAAAACGTTTTATTTAATGTTCAGGGCCACACAAAATTGTTCTTTTATGGCAAGTAAGTGGACATTGATTATGTATAGTTGTATGGGAAAATGATCTTGCTTTTGACTTTTAAAATAGCAATGTGTGCATGAGTGCATTATATATATCATAAACTCAATTGCTACTTTCAAGTCATGTTTTTTTGTCAAGAAACTTTAGGCATCCTCATGAGCAAGAACAGCTGTAAAGCAAAACATTTAAATCACTTATTTCAAGTGTTTTTTCTACCTAAACCATGTGTGAAAGAGCCACCTGTTATTGGAGGACTTCAGCCTGCACTCCTTCTCTGCTGTGGAAAATAGTTAGACGAGAACGGATGTGTTATTTACATAGAGAGATAGTGTTTGACACTCCAGATGATATTTAGGGATTTACTACTGCACTTCCACGTCGTTAAGTTGAAAGAACATCAACAATGCCTCCCTAATTATTGTTGGTATTATTTATTCTGTGAGTCATTTCACAGTTACCCACCCACTCAAGAGTAGGACGATTTCATGTTAATAAAGCACCGCTATGACAGAACAAGCACTTCTGCGGGTGGTGTTTTGTGGAAGGCAGATGTGCAATGAGCATCTGCTGGGGGTTAGAGAAGGAATGAGTGGGTGTGTCCATTTCTGTGTGGGTTGGGGACACGGAAAGGTGATATCCGTAGTACATATACACTTATCATGCCACCAACTAAATCCTCGTTTGCAACAAAACACTTTAGATGTTCTTTCTTTCAGACAAAGCTAAATTGAGCAGGTATAATTTCGTACAGTAATTGCCAGTTGTACAGCTTTGTTAAAATAAACAAGCAACTGTTCCAGCAGTCCTGTCTGCTTTTCTAAATATTATGTAATTTGAGTCATTTGAGTACCTTTAAAAGTTAGTGAGTGTTAATCTTAGTTTTCTGAATTGTCTTACTTACATCAATGGTAACTCTTACCTGGAACTACAATGTCAACATATCTACGAAGACTTATGTCGATCTCATTCTGCAGCCGCCTGGCAAGTTGATTGTAATAATGCTGCTCATTTATAGTTGCAAACATGTGCAACCTTTTAAACTGCAGCTTGAGTCACACTGTAATTGGACACAGTCCTGTGGCAAATTAAACTGGTTTGTTGACTTCCAAATAGGGGAAAGAAACTTTCAACAAAACACCAACAAAACTTTTACTGCTTGGGATTCATAATTTGCGACACTTGACAGACGCAAACCGGCTGGTCGGACCCAGCGAGTGGTGTCGGGTCCGCCAGCATCAACGGTGACAGTCGACCGTCACCGTTGATGCTGCACTGCTAAATGTGAATACGATCCATTACCTGGATTGTTTTTGACTTTGTCGCGGGGGTAATTGGCCATGAAGGTAAGAGTGATAAGCTTTGCAAAGTCCTCATGTCGGATGGAGCTCAGTTTGACTGCTGGCCAGCCATCATTGTTATGGTTTGATACTTCCCAGCTAATATCCAGCTTTTGCCAATATAATCAAACCAAAGAAGCAGTTATCTATTACCGTGTTTCACATTAAGGCAAACCAAATAGCCATCATTTTTATTTTTACTCAAGTCCTTATACTTAAATCTAAGAGACAACCACTCTTACCATATGTAACAATAGCCATAAAAAAAACCTTTTAGTGTAATAAATTTAACTTAACAACCCCTCCTGTGTGCAAAAAACACCCACCAGGTCAATGCCATCAAACACACTGTCAGAAAATAGGTCCTGACTCCCACGACTATGTGATGTAGTGTTATCATCACTACAATTGCAATCGTTGTGTTGACATCTCACCCTGACGATGTTGGTATCAAAACAATACTTTTATCTTTATTGCTAAAGCTCTACAGGGTTGCATGATTAATGATAATGCTAACGAAACAACGCTGGAAAAAGTGTCGAAAATGATTAATGCAACCCTTTATTCTGTGTGGATTTTATTTCTACTCAACCCTTTATTCTGGCTGCATCTGTGAGGGTTACAAGTAGGGGTGGGAATCTCTCTCACCTCACGATTCGATTCGATTCCGATTCAGAGGTCAACGATTCGATTCTAAACCGATTATCGATTCTAAACTGATAAAACGATTAGCGATGTATCTTGAGTTTCTAAATTTTCTCAAATCTGAGTTTGCTACTCAGAGGTTGCTAATCACCTCCTACTTTATTTGATAATTAAAGAAAATCAACAGATGAATTACCTTCTCAAATTTTTTATGAGAGAAAAAAAGTCTTTGTCACAAATATGATTTTCTATCGACAATGCAAGAACCAATGCAGCTTGCATTTCAACACAATATGGAGGTAGCCTATGTAAAAAAGTATTAAACAGATTCACTTTTCTTTTAAATGAAGAAAAAGCTGCTCACCGGTCCGTATTTGTAAAATACCGGAAAAAAGTCCAAATCTGTAAATATCTTGCCAACTTTCAATACGGATCCACTTTTTGGAAAATCGAAATAAAGGCTTCACAAACACAAGACTCAATACATCGTGTTGTACCTCTACCAGTGTACCAATCTTATTGCTTAGCCAGTCAGTCATATCCTTGTTTGTGGCAGCTAACAAGTAGCCTATCAAATCTGTCTACTGTACTACAAAACATTTAACACCACAAGGGTTGTTGAGAGAAAAGAAGACACTTTATTGTCTGTACTTTTTCTCTGAAAAATCACTTACGCTGACATTATTTGCTAGGACACTCACAGCCGTCAAGAGCTGAAGCCGCGCTTTTCGTTTGTCAGAATTTAACAGACAGGAAAACTGAACACAAATACAGACGAGAGGAAACACTTTGTTTTGAAACTTTTGACAGAACAAAGAAATAGTTCTCCTTCGTTTCTCCTTTTGTTGTACCAATAGACTATTTATTTGTGCGGCTCAGTGATGTAGTGAGGTTCCTCATTCCATGAGTTCAGTTAATGAACTGCAGGTTTCTCGGGCGTTAAGGGTTTTCTTTCTTTCCGCTCATCGGCTATGATTCCATTTTTTAAATGTCTGTTAGCTCCCCTGGTTCATCGTAGGGGATCCAAATCATTTCACACCTCCATTCATTTCAAGTCTACCACTTTCCACATTATAGAAATACATCAACACTCCACTCTATAAATCTCGCAGCCATTGGCAATGTCAACGCCATGTTGAAGCTTCAACGTTACATGACATTATGTCCGTACCAACTCTTTATTTTTTCGTTTTGCTAAAATGATTTTTTTGAGACGTACGAATTTGAAATTGAAAATATTTGAAACCACTAGAGCCAACCTGTCCTTAATCACTAGCTATGATCTATGCCCTGCTGATCTGCCTTAATTAAGTGGAAGGGCTTATGCTAATCCAGATTTAACTGCTATCCCTGCAGTCGTTATTTAAACATCTGAACTCCAAGCCCTTACTGCACTCAAGGCTGTTGGTAAAAGGTATCGAGATAAAGGTTCTTAAACAGTTGCATATAGCCTGGTGGCTCGAGTAGTAATGATTTGTTTGTTTACTCAATTAACCTCCTGATTTTCACAGTGAGCTGGTTTCTCTTGATATCAGTTAGAATCACACAGAAAACTCTGTTGCAGGTCGGTGTCAACTCGTGTCTCAGAACTGAAGCTGAACTGACTGGAGGTAAAAAGTCAACTTAGATCCATCCACCAATTGCTGTTGCCATATTGTTCCTTTGTTAATGTGAGTGGCTAAATTTATATTTTTGAAACTGAAACTACACTGTGAAGGGTTGAAATGCCAGTTCAACCTTTTGTAAGTGTAATTTTATACATTAAAGTAGGGATACTGTGAAAAATTGAAAATAAAAACATTGTATATTACCTACAGACACCGCAACTGGGGTTTGGTTTTTATATAACATAAATCATTTGGTCAATATGGTGGGGAAATTACTGCCAAAACAGTTAATAAACTGTTTATTAAAGAAATCTCAAACAAAGCAAAGATGTGTTTTTCAAAATCCTAGTTAATAAGATTACAAAATTGGCTTTCTTAGCGGGAGTCCAATGAAGTGCAGTCTTAACTAGAGTAAATGAAGAATAATCATTATCCATCTGTAATGCTGTACAGCAGGTAATTTTGTCCTTTTGAAACATTTGATGTGTAATATATACATATATATATATATATATATACAGTATATATACATATATATATATATTCCCAGGATCGCTCTCTAGACCAACCAGTGAAAGCTGTTCAGTTAATTTCTGATGTGCAAATAATATTTGGATGGTACAAACATACAGTTCTGGCAGTATTTTGCAAGAACCAAAAAAGCAATGCAGCAAAACTAAATCAGGAACGAAGACCAATTGACATGCTTCATTTTATTTTGGTAGAGGATAGAAAAGTACCAGGGAGCCCGTCAACAAACCAATCAACTGCAAGTATTGGGAGCTCATCTAAGTGAGGAAAACAGGATGTAGGTATATCACTGTATATCCGTTTTTTGTGAGCTCATTTCTTTGGACCTTTAGGTTTGAAAAGGCTCTACAATAAATACATTTTGTGTTGAGGCGCAATATCAATATTACTATAAGATTTTGAGTTGGTGTAAAACTAAACCATATTTGTTATACGATTAATAGAAACTATACAAATAGTAAAAGGCCATATTATCACAGACTGTGTGAATGCCAAGCGAAAACCTTGGATCAGATTTTCTAAAGGGAAGTGTTTTTGTAATGTGTTGAATACAGAGTGCAGACTTTTCAAAGCCTGATTCATAATGTCTTTTTCTGACACACAATCAATGTTTTTTCTTTTTGTTTTAAAGGTCAGTGTGCTAAACCACTTTAATATATTTTCTCAGTAGTGTTTTGGCCAGTGTCAACATTTAATACCCTAGGAGGCTACCTCAAGAGAAGTGGTCAAGATTGACCATGTTCCTGTGACAGTTGTCGATAAAATACAGTCTGTGATGGTGGCGTTTGACATTTTCTTACACATTCTGAGGTTTCATTCGATTCCTCAGGCGAAAGATCCGAAACACATGCACGGTGCTTGCCATGAAAAAAAGATTCCATTTACAGAACATGTGCGGGTGGTCAGTATTCCAACCTGAGTAACCACTGCAACTACCAGATGCCTTGGAAAGGAGGCTGACACAGAACAATGCAGCAAGTGTTCCTTTTCAGAAGAGCAACTATTTCTCAATATTTTGGAGCCCTACTGTGCAAAAGGATCTCATAACCAAAATATGTATTGTAGATGTTGTATCAAACACAAAGATGATCCCAGGAGAAGTTGCTACAACTACTTGCTTGAAATGTATTGATTTACTCTTATGAAAAAGTTTTGCGAGAAGTTACTGTAAAAGCTGTTTTTATACAACCACGGCATTTTCAGTAAAAAAAGATTGTGGTCGGATCAAAAGTACAGCTTCTCTGGTTTCGCTTTGTGTGGCTTTCAAAACAGCAAATAAAACATAATGCAAGACCACAGAGAAGCCCTCACTTCCATAAATATATATATATATATATATATAATTTATTGGATCTTTGCGTACAAATGAAATACAGGTTGGGATTATCACTGCATCAGCGTGAGAAGAAAAATGGAGGAAGGCAGATGAGAAGAAAAGGAGAAATCAGAAACAGCAGACTGCAGCATGTGCAAGCCATGGAGAAAAAGCCCAGTCGCTACTATCTTAAATAACCATTTCACGCCTTAAAGAAAACGCTGTCATCCCTTTCATCGTCATGTATGGATTCCACCAAAGTCCGTACTACTAAAAGTCCCCTAAGTGACAAAGTGCACAGAAAGGGATATGTTGCACAAGCCGGTTCCAGAAATGTGAACACAAAGCTCATTTTACTTCAATCATCTGAAGTGGAACTCTAAAGGTCCGGATGGACGATATATTTCCATTTCTCGGTAGAAGAAGGTGTTAACACAGACAGAAATATTTCTGCAATGTTAACTGAAGGTTATCTGTAGACAATGAATTTTTCCAAAGAAAAGGGTTTAAAGGTAATATTGACAACTTGTCATATGCAACCAAAGAGCCTTTGAAGGTTGTTCAGACGCGTGCGAGAGGAAAAGAGGAATGCGCATCGGGAATCACATCACAGCAGAACTGACATGAATAATATCAGAACAGCTGACAGAGTTCATGGAAATGTTAAAGGCTAAAAGGTTGAAATGTACGCCCCATGTATATGTAAATACTGTATATATCTATACTAGTATCATTCTAACTCAATGCAAGCGAGTTCTTTTCTCATGCGTTGTTAGAGAACAGCGGCATGAAAGTCAACATCATTCCGCACCAAGCAATCTCTTCTTCCATTGTGCATCTTGTTGTTCCCCAAATGACAAGGAAGCCGAACTTGAAAGAGTAAACTGGATCTTTGTTTCATTGCCAAGTTTATATCTGAAGCGTAATTTGTTCCCATCAAAGCGGTGAAGAGAAAAGCCAGACTCATTCCACTGTATTGCACATTGTTAGCGTAGGAAGGGAGGAGGGGTGAAACTCTCACTCCTCCTAATTGGATGTAATCGCTGGAGGGAATAAAATTGCTTTGGCCTCTGGGAAAGAGAAGCTAGAAGAGAGAAGAGAAGATGTTTAGAGATGCTAAACATCTATGGAAGAGTAGAAGGACATGCGGCGTCGTCCTAATAAGCTGAACATCACTGCTCAGAAACGGAACACTAAATATATGCACATAGAAGAAGAAAAATAAATAAATAAAATTTTAAAGGCGCCAGAGAGGAGACACGCCGTGGCGAGAGTCTGAGAAAAGGCAGCACATGAAACAGATAAATGGGTATTGATAACGGAGAGGACGCTGGCCGCCAAGTCTGTGAAAGCTTTTGGCAGGACCAAGTACAGAGAGAACATGTTAAACAGGAGAGAAATCTTTGGTGCTCCTGTGAGGTGAGTCGTTTGCTGAGCGACATTCCTTTAAACGTCTTGCACTAGTTGAATTAAACAGATTTCTGCAGGTAGTAGAACTCAGTCAAAAGGTGGCTGATATTAGAAGAGAGAGAGAGGTCCAACTAGTAATTTCCTTATTTCAAACAGAAATCTCACAGTTCGGTCCGACAGGGACGTTTTATACGGAAATTTAAAATTAAAGTGATTTCACTGCTGATTTTGCAGTTTTCTCATGGCTGCAAAATTAATCTTTGCAGTTTTTTTGTGGAGAGGTAATTTTTGGTAAACTTTTACATGTGACTTACATGTGAAAAAGTTAATCTAATTTGTCTATTGAGCCTGAAATAACCGTTTGTACCATTCCCACGTATGCATATACTTACGCTTAGCGCCCAGAATCAGCCACCCATATTGAGCACGGTGTGGTGGAGCTTAGGTCGCTCTGTGGTTAAAGGCTTCGACCAACATGATCATCATCTCAAAGGCTTGTGCACACAAAAACAACTTATTTTGCCACAAAAACCTCCAACCACTCAAAAAAGTGGGAATCTTTCTTCCGGGCCAGAGGTATCGGTCTGGCTAATCTCAAATCACTTACTCAGAGATATGCTTTTGGTTGTGTGAGACCACCTTCACTTCTACTATGACGTCACACTGGAAGTAAACCAAATAGCGGAGATATATTCGCACAGGGGTCCTTAAGTTGAGATGAGTGCACCAATGCTACAATGAACGGTGTGGGTAAGACCTTCACTGTGCTCAGAGACAGGGGTTAAAAAAACAAAAAAAAACAAAATGCCCACCAAGCTCCTTTTTATTCTTTAGTGTAAAGGTCTCCATCCTTGTTAGGACTAAGCTGGTCCACCTTTCTGCCCTCTATTGCTCTCATTACCGCATCCTGCCTCAGCCACCTCTAAGGCTTGCAAAAGGTGCACAGAGGGCTTTTGTCTGAGGATAAGATCGATACCTTTCCTCATCCTTGGCCAGAGGCAGCGATAATGCACTCAGCCCGGCGTCTAGAGGGTTCACCGGATTTTGCAGCAACCTGAGACGACAAACGGAAGCTTTCTTCCGGTAGAACAGGTGCGATTATTAACCTGTCCCTAAAAATAGAATGTACAGTATTTCCAAAGCTATGAGGAAAATATAGTTGCTGATTTGATGGTACTATAATATATAGATAATTTCACATAAGGTTGTAAAGGGAGATTTGTCAAGCTACCGTTCTAAATCGCTATGAAACCCAATCGGATGTAGCAGCACCATCTTATATCATTTTACAGGTGATTGGCTGCCTGATCATGCTCCTATTTATGAATGCCTAGTGCATGTTGAAAACTGCATCTCTGAAGCAAAGCTCTGGACCGGAGCATTTTTTTCTCATGTAAAGCATCTGCCTTTGAGCCTGAAGTCTCAGCAGTAACTTTTATCATTCATGTCTCATTCTATCTGGTGGCTGCAGCAGGTTAGTGATAAAGAAGTTAAGTGCTGTGATTATTTATTTTAAGTTTACCATCTCTTTAGGTCAATATAAGCTTAATTAACACACTCGATTATCACAAGGCTTTTATTGTTACATGGTTATTAATGCAAGTTTAACCATAAAACGGCAGTTGACAATTAGGATTCCTCTAATACGACATAAATAATTAAGTGAAGATAACCTAGACTGCAAAATCAATGTATAAAAAGGAAGAATCTTTTGCTCCTTAAACGATAAATCCGATGGTAAACCAAAAATAAATCAGCAAAATAAATTGTAGCCGTGTCTGAATCTTTTTGCAAATTAAAGACCAGCATGAAAACATAATATCAAGGCCATATGATTGATTTCTTTAATTAACATACTTTATGCATCGAATTTCAGCTTCAGCTATAGTTCAGAAGTATTTCACTGGATTCATAATATTAGTTTAAATGATTCCACTGCCGTACACAGAGAGTGTAAATTCCACATTCAATTTGAAATGGTTGCAGTTTTCTAATTGTTAGATGGAAAAAAAAGGTATTATTGTTATTATTATTATTTCCATCTACGTATATAGCTGCATCTTGTCAAAGGATTTATTTATATGTCACTGCCAAACTGTGTTGTACAAATCACAGATATTAAATGGTCTCTGGCTTCAGTAATGATCCTCTCTTAGACCTGACGTTCCTTTTTAGCATGCGCTTGTCTTCACTGAGAAGCACAGTTAGCTCTTTTGCCCTGCATCTAAAAATGATCGTAGACGTATAAAACAATGTATGCTCTGCTAAATTCAACCTAGGACTTTCTGAGCAAAGACAAGACTTTAGGTGTGAAGGGAGCAGCCATTGATCAGGAGCCACAGTGCGGCTAAACCCGTCTTCCCGCCTGACATTCACTGCAGAGCTTCATGTTTGGCTTCATATTTGCGACATGCTTCTCTCTGCCCTCGCTGCCCCCCCCACAGCCCCCTCGTTTCTGTGCACGCTCATTACATGTGCCCCAGTTTGCTCGTCAGCCGGGAAAGCCTCGTTACAAATTTGGAAACCTCCCATCTTTTGTACCTTTTTCTTCCGCAACAAGATATCTCGTATTCATGCTTGTATCCCAGAAGTGGCATAAAACGATTCATCAAACATGTATGGAAACGTGGAGCTCACATTTCATTTGAATCTTCACAGCTACTGCTGAAGAGGAAGGTATCTGTGAAGGAAAGTGCTCATGCAGATTTTAAAAAAGGGCCACAGGAAAAAAAACATTTAACTTCAATACTGCATTACTAATTAAGAGGATTGATGCATATTCAGCAGCATATGAAGGCATTTCAGAAGCCCTGTTTGCTAAATGTACCTCATTAGCTCTCTTGTTGTCTTGATGTTTTCCATGTGGAATTTTGGATGAAAGGGAAATTATGCCACACAAATACAGTCTGTGACTGAACAACCATCTGCTTAAAAATTCACAAAGTATGCAGTAGTAGGGCGAATTCAAATGTTCAGTCTTTTTACGTGTGCATGTGTGAGAGACAGAGAGACAGACAGCTTCAGAGAGCAACGTAAATTATACAATGCTGGAAAATGTTTCATTACCTATTAGTCTGCAACTTTTCTTTGCATTAAAGAAAATATCCAGGGGAATACCCTTGCTTATGTGGGGAGTAAGATGAGAAGACTGAAACCTCACGTCTGTTCTACATGCAGCTGGGACCAGTAGCCGGTTAGCTTAGCTTGTAGCGTCGTGGAATTGTGGTTTAAAAAGTTCTGTTTGAAAGGGCCAAAATAATAATTGTCACATCATATCTTGTTTGTTTATTCTATACTTTAATCCAGGGGATGGCAAATATCACTCTGCCATTTTACTTTTACGTGACTATTTTTGGGGTTTTTTTAGTTGTGAGGATCTGGAATTTCCAATGGTTGCCTGGAACGCTCAGGCTGACAACGACACTTCACAAAACACTTCTTCCCTGATGACCCTTTGTTAAATGGTAAATTGTTTTTAAATGTTGTACAAATGTTAAACGGGACACAAGCTGTTGGTTTGCTGGCTGCAGCTACATACTGAACAAACAAATCAGTATGGTATTAATCTTTTGATTTAATAACTGTAGACAGAAGAAAAGGGCGTATTTCCTTTTAAATCTCCTCGGACCGTCCTCCCTCACATAATAACACACCCTGTAACACGATGCACTTCTCCACTTTCCAATGTCTCACCGCGTAACTGTGAAAATAACATGCTTATTTTTTCAAAGATGACTCTATCTACTCATGTTAGAAGGACATGAAGAAGTGTTTAGGAAAATCCTCTGGTCCTTATCCACTCAAACTTCACAGCCGTGGGCCTGAGCTGGGCATCGTGTGTACTATAAAGGGGCCGACCTTGAGGAATTGAATTTCTTCATCGTCCTGCTTACTTCTATATCACTGAATTCCACGTAGCAGGTGCGAGCCACAGTACTGTCCATGTCAAGGCTCAGCGTGGAGTAGCTTGGGGAGGGATGACGTAAGGCTTAGGGTGCGGTCCCGAGTGCAGCCACAGTACTCAACATCAAAATACTGTAGCTATACTTTTCAGTCGTTTTTTCGTGTCTCATTGAATAGACAGTTAACTGGAAATTGAAAGTAAATGACTCACTGATCAAGTCACGGATTCAAATGCAAATTCCACATTGCCTTATATTACAAATAATAGGATTAAAAGGCAATAAGATACACCTGCAATTCCAAAGATATATATGTTTGGTGGATAAATTAATTATATGGATGTTTCATTGAAAAACATATACACACACTTTTTAAATGACACCAAATAATGCATTTAAGTGAGATTAACATGCTGTCAAGTTTTTCCTTTAACCAGTAAAAAAACAGAAGATACAACAACCTTAGATGATTTGCCATGATTATCAGAACCAGTCAAACATTCAGGCTCCCTTGCGTGGCTCGAAGCTCTTCCGCGGATGTACATGTTAAAAGAAAAAGAAAAATCTGTATATTCTTCTTAAGGACCCAAATAAAATCTGTTGGTTGCCAACCCAGTCTTTGGGGATGATTGCTCTAAATAAGCAAGCATGCATCTGCAAAATGAGCACATGGTCTGGAATCAAACAGAGGCTATGAAATAGTGGAATTCAGAACAGACCAATCTTCTCCAAGTTGCTGCAGCCACCGTATAACCTTGATTTTATGTGTTATAATTATAACTTGGAGGGAGACAGGGAGAGAGAGTTAGAAAGAGAGGGTGAGATCGGCTTCAAATAAGCCACTTTAATGCTTCAAACCTGGTTAAAAAAAACTCTCTGTGATCAAAACGTTGTTACACCAAGTGACAACAAATGACGATCCACATACAGTGTAGCTGTATAACATATTCTCCTTTTGGATTATCACTGAAGTAGTTTATTTTCTCTTTCCTTCTGCATTGCTCTCATTCTTTTCCTACAATGTTTAAAGTCTTGCAAATATGCATATTAGCAAATACAGCCTCGTACTAAGGACTGACACTGTTTACTGCATATGTTCATACAGCATCATAATTGCATCATGTTGAATTCACACAGGCAGCGTGTTCAAGGCCCAAGGCTCAGGTTCCCGAGTGGCACACACAAATACCGACGTATTAGATACATGATGGGAAAAACACATGTACAGCTAACATTTACGTAGTAGTCGTCTACCTACGTTTGCTTGTGGGACTGCTTGTTGCTCTTTGCTGTCCATGGAGGGGAATGTACTAAGACACATTTATATATTATAACACTGTAATAAATCCAGCCTATTCTTTCAAACAAAGAGTCTGGCCACAGCAACAATTAGATCGTTCTTGGTTTTCTCATTTTAAAGTCAATTGAGCTTAATAGCAGAAACATATATATCATTGTTTAACTGCATTAACTTTATTTCAACTTTTGACAAGGAGACCACGAGCTGCTGCTTTTTTGGATTAGTGACAATAGACTACACACGTTGTTATAAACTCTACTTCGGAGTAGAAAAGTAATTCTGTTCATTATACTTCAATCAAAACGGCGATGTGTATCCTTGCTCCCAGCTCTTCTTTCTGCCTGGTACTAAAAGCTCCAACGGTGATCTATAACATCTGGTCTGGAGATATTGCACTTAAAAGAAAAATATGCACTTCCTTCACTTGTCAATGTGCAGCATACAGCATGCCATTACCTCAAATAACCCTTTCGAAAACAGCGCCAGTTCAGGGCAGTTTGTTTCATATCAGAGTTGAAAAATGCACTTTCAGTTCCAATGCAGTATAATACCGATTGTTAATAAAAAAAACCATTTATTATCGTAGATGGGCTCATCCCGATTTTGATCACTCACTAAACCGCCCCCTGTTGGCATTCAGCACAGTTTAGTGCAGAAGCACACTGGCTGACATGATAAATAAAGGGATGCTGTTTTTGTGTTCATGGTAAATTAGTGAAGTATAGACGCACAAACACACTGCGCTTAAGAGCCAGAATTGCTGCCTAGACTTTGTGTGGTGACATTTCTGGGTTAGCTCTCCCAGCTTCAAGCACACAATCCCAGCAAACTGCACACACAAACACACACAAAAACACGGTTTTGGTATAATCAAACATAAGTTGAAATGCTGATGTTTGGGCATGAAAAGATATGCACCAACGAATCCTGAAAGGAGGCTACTATCTACGCTTCACTGATTATGGGATGAGTGAATAATAAGGGAAAGACATATGCAGAACAACAGATGCAGATAAAGAGAAGAGACAGATAGATTCCACCTGTCACAAAAAAAGGAACCTAATCGTTTTCTTAACCATCTTCTTTGTGAACCAGTTATTAGATTCTGTACAATTTATTGTACAGTCAAACATAAGAAAAGAGGCAATGACTCAAGTTTCTCTTAGACCCTGGTGTGTAGACTGTAACAGGAGTGCTCATGATTTAGGCATGCTTCTTGAATAGGAATAAGTAGCCTACATCTCCTTGGGGCTTGTTCAAAGTAAGAATGTAAGCCACCTGCACCCATCTGATCTCAAATACGTAGACGGGGCTTATTGCCGCTGCAGTGGCGTTCCAGAGCCCGATGAGGAGACTTTATTTGACCAAAGCGAAGCTCATTGCTTTAACTTCAAAATCTTTTTCTGAATAAAACAGGCTTAATTCCAGTAAGCAGAAGCAAAAAAAAAAACATACTCGCTCAATAAATAGACGCATAAATGTTGCGTGCTTTGGATTTATTTGATTCCCCTGAATGTATCCTCTTATTGTAAAGTTAATGAGACTGGATGGCTTATACACCCCTGATGATGCAACCGCATTGTTGAAAAAGATAGATGGAAAGAAATGTATAAATTACCAGCAAAAAGACATTCATATATCCACACAGGGGATGTTACATTACAAAAATGTGTCTGGGGAAGGCTTTTTGAGCAAAGATCAAACGGTCAGACATGGAAGGCTTTTTGAGCAAAGATCAAACGGTCAGACATTAAAAGATCTATATGTCATTCATCCGTCCAAGCTTCAAACTCTCAAATGTCATTTCATTATAATCCCACTGTCTTAAAGCTTAGGTCTCCCATTAGAGTTTAAACAGGCTCAAACTGCTCACACCTCTTCAGATTTTCAGGCTGCTGCAGTTCTGTACTTAATCCCAAATAATTTATTCTGCTTATTGATCCGCTGTGGAGAGGTGGACCCCCTCCGCTCATGGCCTCATGCTGTACGCTCTACTGTAAAGAGAAAGGGGAGGGTCCGGAGAGCTTCAGTACCACCGCAAAACAAATGTTGTGCTTGGCTCACATAAATAAAACAATTACAACTCAATCTGACGCTTATTAGTGTTGGTCACTGTCAATATTTAATATAATATATCAATTATTTAATTTCAAAGTAACATATTACTGTGTAGTCTACCTACGTTTACTTTGTTCCTTTCCTTCAGTAGTGTGAGAGAGAATAGAGTAATGTCAAATCCAGTGTTGGGTAAAGGTTTATGTCCATCTAGTGCTTTGCACTGGCAGAAAAGCCCTGGGGGGGCGCTAGTGGTCCCTTCCAGGATGGGCTTTTTTTATCTCAAAGGCGAACCCACCATGAAGGAGCGAGCGAACCTGAGCCGAAGTGGTTGTTAACCCGGCTAACAAAGCTAACCAATCAGTGGGGAAAGGACAAAGTGGGGGAGCTCTCTACATACACACACAAACAAACACAGGCAAGTACACAAGTATATCCTATTTGATAATATGTTGTATTTCGGTTGAGTACAGGTAAATAAACCCCGGCTGTGTGGATGATGGAGAAGTTGAAAGTAACTTTTCTAATGCAATTAGCACAAAGCAACCAGATCACCTTAAATATAAAAGCATAAAGCTTTGTTACAAAGTATATAAGTATACTGCTAGTTATTGCGAAAAATGTAATGAAGTCATTGCAGTATCGACACTTTGTTAAACGCGAAGCCACGTTTGTGTTTAAAACAAAATAATTGAGTTGGTCAGTAATTATACTCAGTATAAGATGGCACAAATTATGTGAAATGTATACAATTATATAATATAACAATATGAAAAAAGGAGCAGCCATTTTTTTGAAGTCACAGCCAGAAGCAAGTTTATGTGAATGACTACAAATGTGGTTTCTATTACCGAATACCTCCGGCTATCAAGATGGATTTCTGTAAATACTGTTTAATGCAATGTTTAAAAGGCAACTGCGACATCACATTAAACTAGGATCCTCATCTTCCCCTGTTCATCCATATATAATTTCAACAGTGTGGTTAGCCACAGTATTATTATTATATATTATTATATTATATTGCACCTGTATCTGCTGCATGTGGCATGTTAAAAATGATTTGTTTTAACAACAATTTAAGCCAATTCTACCATAAAATGACATTATGTACTTCAGGCTAAATGTGTTCTATCTGGATGGCTTTGGAAGGCATTTTTATCAATGTAATATATATTTTTTATTTGGTCAACAGAGGAAAATCCCAGACAATATGTCGCAGTCCATTTCAAACACAACATGATGGGACTTCATTATTATGTGCAATGTTTTATGGGGTTTGTGCCACACATTGTGAGCCTGCAGTGTGCGCCAGCTTGTGCCACCAAAGGTTGAGTCATGAATTGTGATCCAGTGGGATTAATTAAAACTAGCATGTGGTGATTTCTCAAAGGATGTGCTCCTTCGAGATCTAGCTTAAAAAGTGAAGTAGGCCTGAACTCAACATGAAATCACCCTACTGTACAAACCAAAACATGCATGTAATATATTTACTAATTTGAAGGGATTCTTTTTTATAGAATTTAAAGACTTCCTTGGCATCATAGTGTAACATGCTGCTTCTAGCGGATGTTACACTATGAAGTTGTCGGGGAAAAATTCAGATCCAAGGTTTATAAGAGTTTTGTGAATGGAGACATGAGACATGGATTTAATGATTAGGAGAAAACGGTAGTCTTGTGTGAAAAGAGGATCTTTTTCTGCTGATTATTGTGTTTTTCTTTTTCACATTATTTCTTTTCACTGCCTTGATGTACAAATGCAGAGCTGTTAAGCCTCAAGCCATCTTGAAAATCTAGTACTGGGCTAAAGCA
The DNA here is from genome assembly GCF_964276395.1 of Gasterosteus aculeatus. NCBI lineage: Eukaryota > Metazoa > Chordata > Actinopteri > Perciformes > Gasterosteidae > Gasterosteus > Gasterosteus aculeatus. Next base: position 11,918,618 of record NC_135701.1, read on the forward strand.
CAGCTTAAACGAACATCTTGTGTTGACTCTATCACAGTCATTTCTGACTAAAAGCTTTTAACAGTATCAAACAACACATTTTACAATTGGGCTTCCCTTATCTCAGGGGCCAGTTTAAAGTTATTTGGTTAGCACTTGCATATGCATACGTCCATGTGACCATCACTCCAGTACGCTCCAAATACATTGAACATAAAATGTAGGCAGGACAACAGAAGCGCAGGAACAACAGAGACAAAGACTCTATCCTTTAAACTTGTGATCAGAGAAGTCAAATGGAATTAAATTAGATTTGGACCGAGTATAAATAGCAGTCAAATTCCATTAAAAATAAAAATCAGCAGCCAGCAGTTTTTTTTTTAAAGATTGTTTCTTACGTTTTGATAACACATATTTTATTCCCTTGTGTGCATGTTGTTAGCCAATAAGTTGCTTTTATCCCGTGGGTTATCATGTCGGATGATCTGAGAGGTCTGACCTCTCGACTGATTGAAGACTGTGCCCTTTAAAACCAGAGCGAAGGGCACTGTAGATGGAGGTTGCCTGTCATTGTTACTAAAAGTCACCTTTACGTCCACCGTAATCTTCAGTGGCCACTAGCCAGTACATTTAATGAGCTTTTAGATGGATCACTATCATCTGCATGCAATAATATATTCAGGTTGCTTGTTTTATTCAACAGACAGTCTCAAAGGCAAAAATATGATTTTCAGTTCGGTGAGATAAAGAAAGGCAGCAAATCATTTGAGAAGCATTTTTTTCAAAACTTCATGATTTCTGTCTTAAGACAGATTCCTTTGTTTGTTTGACTAAACCATGAACGAAATGGATTGCTTCTGAGGTTGTACATTTGCAGTGGTGAATACATCATGTGACTCTATAAATGATATCCCACCATACATAACGTGTAGTAAAATAATGCGTCAGAGGAAAAGGTAAGTGAGTTACTCTGCACTTTGCTGTCAAACCACGAGATACCAAACACAGAATTAAGTTACAGCCAGACAACAATTTCCATCCAACTCAAAAACCTCGAGCTAGGTCTTTTGTTTATCCAAATGTACCAGATGCCATTCCTGCTAACAAAGAAGAAGCCTTCTGTCGCTCTTTCCATCTGGTTGGAAAACTGACCTAAATCTACTGTTGTTGAGCGACCGATCAGGCCGATCTAAAGCCATAACCATTCTCACAGCACGGTGATTTCATATCCGTGCATAGTGTTAAACTGTGTTAGGTGAGGGAAATGAACAGTGACCAAAAAATATAAACACTAATCGCGATTCACCAGATAGCGGACAGTTGCATCCCCCCCCCCCCCCCCCCCCCCCTCTCCAGATGTCTGTTCATTTGCTTAAAAGGCTGTAACTGCGAGGCCATAAAACAAGACTGAGACTAAAATTAAAATGCATTAAAACTGACTATCTAAACAAGAACAAAAGCATCTTACATGCAGAGGGCCCATTGGTGCTGTGGTGTGCTTTGTGTCCAGGCGGACAGGCTTGATCACAAACAATGTGTGAGAGTCAGCACCAGTAACCAACCACAGGAAGTGATGTATTGCACACAGACTTGGAACAATACAGCCTGTTTTACCTGAAGGCGCATTTTTCTACCACATCAAATTGTTTTAGTGGAAAGAGGAACCCTGTGACACCCCGAATAGAGTGTTTCTTAGCAGCTTTCTCCAAAAAGACACCTGCAACCACAAAAGGGAAAGTATAACATAGCTCCGGTAAAAGAGATTTCCAACCGCCACACTCCTGCACTCCTTATGACGGGGAGTTTGAATGCCGCTGGACTTTTGGAGCCAGTCTGGAGCAGTTGCGTTGTTAAAACAGGGTGACCGAGAAGGGCTGTAAAGATGCACACAGACAGATCGCGTACTGTTTAGACCCTCCATCCACCTCCATGTCCTCCTTAAACCAGCTCTGTGTGTGAATGAGGTTACAGGAAACAAATGGACAAAAAAACACTTCTGCAACACAACCAATTCAACTTGGATGATGAGTGATTCATCGAGGGACAACTTCAGGTTTTTTGTTCCAAATTAATCATTGAGCCTTGAAACAAGTAGCACCCGAGGCCTTAAAACTCCCTGCTTTTCTTCTGCCTCTATTATGGCAGCCTACCGGGGAGTGTCATGTCTTGTAGCAACTGGTTCTGGGTTGACACTGCAATAACCTTAGGAACTCTGCTTACGGCACACTGCTGCTATGGAGTCTGCGGTCTGTTTGACATGTGGGACTCCTGAGGCAAGCATGTTGCTAAATGAATAGCGACAGGAGGGATGGCATGACCCACTTCCGTAAGGGGTGTACGCCGCTTCATTTACACAACTCCCACAGGTTCTGTACTGTTCATGGGAAATATGCAGCAAGGGCCAAAGCTTAAATATTCCTATCACCAGAAATGGAGGGGCAAGGGAGGGGGAGGGTGGGGGGGGGGGGGGGGGGGGGGGGGCAATCATTTGAATGCTGATCCAGTGGGTCAGGGTGAATAAGCTTACAGCAATTTCCACTCGACATAACGCAGTCTGACCGTTTTTGGGCCAAATTCTACATTAGAAGGCACAACTGACTCTTCTCTCTTCCGAAAGTCAATAATAGTGCCGTGATCCAACTATTACAGAAGGCTTTCTGTATCCAGCACATCCCCACCGAGCGAAAGCATTTGTCTGCCCACAGCCCACGTTGTCTAGAGAAGTCTTTCCATTTATCCGTTACTGTTACGGACGAAGAATGTACGTAATTTATTTTTTTCCCCCAACTATAGGGCTTTATATCTGGACGCACGGGTTTTATTCCCGGAGAGGAGCACGCAGGAGCGAATAAACGTCTTGAGGAGGATCACTTCGAGGGCGCACAAAATGATGGAGCGATGTATACGGCGCTACGTTGGAATGCGCGCGCCTGGTTCGCCCTTTTTGTCAAACAGAAATTACGCACGGGGAAAAACCCCATTAATTAGTCTGTTTGATCGACTCAAACAAGTGTCCCCAACAACGTAATCCAAGCAAATAACCATAGCGAGCCGTGCAGGGACTAAGAACGGTGCCAAACCCAGCTGAAAGGCTGCTGGTATTACGCAAAACCACACACACTCTCCACACACGCACGTTACATTTCGCTCAGCTATGGACGTGGGCCTCCCTCTTTGAAATAACCGGATGGAAACATGAAGACGCTCCGATTGCTCAGTTTTGGGGGTTACTCCTACGCAACAACAACAACAACAAAACGCTAAATGTTTGGAGACGGCTAATGGCAGCCAGTCACTTTCCAACTCACCCATCACATGCTGCGGGACAGCGGCTCCCAAGCACAGGGCGATGGAAAGCAGGAGCGGTCCCATCCTCTCACTGTGAAACTGCGCTGACTCCCAAGGTTACACAGGTGTGGTGTTAAAAAAAAAAAAAAAAGAAATCACGGAGAAATAGCCCGAAAGTTGTGTCTCCTGCGCTCTCGCTGGGTGGTGGGACCTGGGGTCTGTTGCTCCGTGTCCTCTCAGATGAAGTCCACCTGTGTTAAAGTCAGCGGAGAGACAAGCTCGACACCTGGGTTTGTTTCCCCCCCCCGAGCAGGAACAAGTAAACTGTGGCTGCCTGGTCCTCCCCCCACTCTCTCTCTCTCTCTCTCTCTCTCTCTCTCTCTCTCTCTCTCTCTCTCTCTCTCTCTCTCTCTCTCTCTCTCTCTCTCTCTCTCTCTCTCTCTCTCTCCTCTCTCTCTCTCTCTCTCTCTCTCTCTCTCTCTCCGCTGCCGTCTGCGCTCTTACTGCAGTGGAGCGACGTGGTGAAGACGGCGGCGTGTGCGCCCGCTGCTCATCCGACATCAAGCCTCCCCGAGCTGCGTAAATCTCCACTTCCGGACTAGACCTTTAAAATAAAACCACACAATTCATTTCATTTGGATTCAAAATATTCCCCATTGGTAACACAAAGAAGAGTTTGGCTATAACACATCACGCGTTATAGCCAATATTTCTCTGTATTTCCATGCAGTCTGTTTCACATTAATTGACGTGCACTGTGAAGGTTTACGTAAGATAGTGATGTGTCCTTAAATGGCTGACGTAACGATTTTTTTTTGTCTGGGTTACTTTTGGAAAATTAAAAAAAAGTTAAGCTATTATTCTGAAGGTGCAATCTCTCTTCATCCGGGCTACGCGGTGTAAATTGACACAGCTTCAAGGACAGTCCCCCCCGTTTGGCTCCAAACGCCTGATGGTCAATCACAGTAAACCGACTGAGGCTCTCCTCTCCTCCTTTCTTCCTAAAGGGCAGCTCCAAAAAGACTGCCGGGTTTCAGGCTTTAAATCAGATGCCTTTGCCTTCCCTTAACCTCTTTTTTTCCACTCCACATGGCTTACTCTTCAAGTCCCAGTAAATTGGATAAAGTTGTTTCAAGTATCTTCTCTGTGGAAAGCCTTTATATGTGGGTCCAGCGCTAAAGGGCGTTCTCAAGCAAAAGATTAAATTAGGCAATAATTAAAATGTTTCATACAATGAGTTGCTTAACAAAAGCTACACATAATGTGTATAATATGTGGACATCCTCTAATATTATGTATATATTATATCATTATAACATTGTCTGTTGCTCCAGGAAAACACCTAAGAGTGTGTAATAAACATGCAAGTCACTTCAATTTCAAGGATATTAAAAGGTTAAGAGTGCTTCACATGGATTCCATGACATCGCCATTTTAGCCATCGCATGTCCAAAACATTTTTTTTTACTTCACCTACTTAGTGAAATTACACATAATCGGAAAACTGAAACGGTTGTTCTTGATGACCTACATAGAATCTCATAAATCCTTTGATTCGTAAGAACTAGTATGTAAACTGCTAACTCACAGAAGCATCGTCGAAATTAGATTGTTTTGCAATCCAATGTGCACAAAACAGATTCATGTCCCATGTATGATATTTAAGGCAACCTATTTAGTTTGAGGAAACTTGGAGCTAAATAAATCAGACAATTTCACTTTAGCAAATCCAAATTTACACTAATTGACCTTTGTTTGTTGACTCAAATAATAAATGACTAAATAGCACAAATGTTCCCAATGTTATTTTGCTCATTTATTGGGCTCTCACTTAACTCTTAAGCATAGCATTTGATGGCAAAAAGCGAGCGTTAGAAGTGTTTACTGTGTTGGTTAGGACAAATGTTCTCCTCTTCTGTAGAACATTTTTAAATGTTAAGCAATTGGTTGTTTGGGGGAAAGCATCATTTATAAGGGATATCATCCACTGTTGACTCCTTAATGCTTATTTCCCTTTAGTTTATCATTTTAGAACTGAAAAAACAGCGGGGCGCCGGCTCAATTTTAAGCTGACGTCATCATCCAACATCTCATAGTTATCAGTCTGACCTTGAGATGTTTCCGAGCTCCTCTTCATGAATCATGAAAGATATCAAGTGTCTTGCAGTTTAATGTAGATAGAGTCTTATAATTGTATGCACTTGGTCAAGACCTATAAATCATCTGCAGTTCCAAAGTGTCTACTATCGTCTCCATGAGACGGTGCCCTCTATTCTTACTCAGCACCCCCCATTGTTTAAACATTATGCTGTTATTTCACCTGAATTACATTTTGCTTGGAGTCTGATAAGGATTTACTCTTTAAATCAGATTAACACAACATATTTTAGTTTGTATTGAGTGCAAATACAACTATAAAACTGACACGAAAGTCCTCATTATCCTTCAGTGGCATGTGTGCAGACGGAGAGAGACAGAGGAGATGATCACAGAGGAATCACGGAGGCTTGCTGGTGAATCCGTGCAGGCTCCCTGACCTCTTCCCATCTCTGCTGCCAGTCTGCACACTGAACACTGCTCGTACAACTGGTGTTGTGTAAATCCTCTGCCAAAATCTCGCCACAGCCAGCCCTCCTCCTAACTCCGCTCTTCCTGCCTCCTCTGCCCTTGTGCAGAGGCTGAGCTCGGACCGGTGAATCCTCTTCGGACCACATCCATCCTCATTTGGGCCGCGGGGAGCCACTTAGGATGAGCAGCGGGGTGGAAAACTCAGTGACCTTTTAATTTTTTACTCATTTGCGGCTGCTTTTATTTCAGCCGCCAACACGGGCGCCGCGTTTTTGTGTCCGGCGAAAGTCAGGGTTGTGGAGAGGAGTGGCTGGCATTTCTCATCCTGCAATAATCAGCACGATGAGTCGCACTAAGATATTATTCACCCAATAAAGGGGGGGGGGGTGGGGGTGTAGGACCTTTTAGGAAGTTATCCAAAATCAAAACTTAATGGGTGAAAACTCTACGAATTCAGAGTAGGACCGTACTAATAGCATGAGGCTTTATAATCTAGCGTGCCCACAGCGTTTCCATAACCACCATTTTAATGAGGTCAACCTCTTTAAAACAGTGGATAAGGGGCTAATCACTTTCACCCTCATTGCCTGTCTGTGTTTCTATACGCCCTCCTTCTCATCCCCTCTGTCTCTCACAGGGGGAGAGAAGAGGTTTTTCATATAAACTCGCTCCGGCTCTCTCGCGTCTCCAGGTTCTCGCGCTCTCCTTCCCAATCAGACTGCTCGAGCCTTGTTCAAGGTCTCCCGCTTTCTCTCTGCACTCGCCACAAAGGCAGCCTCACAAAGGCCCAAGGCAGGGAAAGTAGGAGAATAAGAGAGACGGCAAAGGGAACGAGACAGTGGTTAGAAGGGTGATGGTGGCGGTGGCGGAAAGGAGGCGCGGAGCAGGAAGGAAACAGCGAGATACTAAAGGAGATGGATGAAGAAAATACAGGAGACAGAGGGAGCGAGGGGCAGATTGAGCCAGTGAGGAAGGCAAGCAACACTAAATTAGATGCTCTTGGAGGAGAGACAGTGAATTAATTCCAAAGAGAATATTGCATTTTATCGTTTTTTTTCTCCCTTCCTCTCTCAGCATTGGGACACACAGTGGAGTTATGTGTTCCCCCAGCAGGCTTTCCTTTTTCTCTCCTCTGTTCTGTTAATCCCAGGCAGTTGATACCACTGGCACCAGCTCTTTTTTACTCTCTGCTCATTCATATACTATTCTCCACCGCAAATGTATTGACCTGAGTGTTAAATACAACAAAAATTAGATTTTGAGTAAGTAAGAGTAAGTATAAATTAAGGACTTGAAAACTGTCAAGATGTCTTCATTTACATTAAAAGTATTCAAACTCTTCTATTTTAACAATTAGCTTTCCAAAATGAATTTTGAAGGAACTTTTTCCATAACTCACCCCCACTGTGACCATGACTACAATGAGCTGCCACGGTGCACCCCGTGCCATAAGTTTCCACTGCGAGGATGTCCAAGGCGGCAATATGGTGGTTTGCCTAAAAAACACTGGCCCTGGTCTTCATCATCATCCACAAACCTGCATTTCTTATTTAACCTGCACTTGGAAATTCTATTATTTGTGTAGGTTTGCTAAGTGGTCAACTATGTTCCGCTTACGCAGTGTTTGTGTCATTCTGTGCTGAATGAATGATCGTCATATTGGGTTTTGCTGTATGATTGACATGAGCATTCACCATGTTCTTTCCTTTCCAAACGTAGATGAGCTGTTCAATTTGACAGGAATTCAGATCTAATAACACGACGAATAACGATCAGACTTAATGAGTGCAACCAATCGTATACAGACCGATGCACCAGTGGCCTTCTTTACAGCTTTCCATAGTGTATGTTACTCACTTAGACGCACAAGCCAGTCTTTATTTCACCACAGTATAATTCCGTGTCAGAAAATACCGTCACTGCAGACTGTATCACTGAGATGGCAGGTAATAGAAACCAAATTTAAGGTGTGAAAACAGACGTTTAAAACAAATATTGTTTGTCTGACTTAGCAGAGCTCCTTTTAACTTTTAACCGATTCCTCAAAGCAAGTGGATTCAGCAGGGGGGCGTTTTAACAGATGTTGAGTTCTTGTTGGGCTTTTTTCAGCTTTCAATCACAAACAACGTTGTTTATTTAGATTTCCAGAAGTCCGTTTGGATTATAGTTTGTTTTGACACTTTCAGATTTTGCTCACGTCATTTGACTGCTGAGATGAGGGACAGAATTGAACGCCGCAGCAGTTTAGAGACCGTTTCTCCTCTCGGATTGGACAAATTTCTTCGCTGGCTGAGGCTTGGGACTTACTGTAAGAACAATTTACAGAGATGACAGTCAACCCTTCACTGCAGACGTCACTTCAAAGCCTGCGTAAGCAAAAGCCGCCATCACAATACCCTCTACTGCAACTACTGTTGTGCTCTGATACAAACAAACCAGGCAACAGTGAGAACACTGTGAGTCTGAGTTTTATCTTCTTCTACACCACAATGCCACAAATCAACCAGAGCAAAAGCCCGAGAGCCACTATATTTCTCTTCAAAACATCAATATGCTGTCCTCCTGCATGGGACAGGAGGATTTATAATGCAGCGAAGTGAGTAATGAGGAGGACCGTCCATCCCCCTCTTTCACCACTCTGATCATCAAAGACCTGGTAAACTTGTGGCATCCACCACACCATAAAATCCCCGGCCATTCTTTGGTGTAAATAATTGAGTTGCTATTTTTCTTTGTTGGTTTTCACTGTAGTGAATAATACAGTATAAGTTTGCCCTTGAAGTGTCCCTTCGCTTTGAAGTCCATTTCAGACGTGTTTCTGACAGTAAGGACAACGTGGGTGTGTGACGCAACAATGTGGTAGCGGTGACCCGCTCAGGACCCAAGAAAGCCCGTAGGCAAGTATGAAATTACTTTAATGAGCTTTTCCAGCTGAAAAGAGCGACACCTGAGGGCCAACCATTCACTAAGAAAAAGCATGTTTTAAACCAAAGTTTTTCACATTTTTCAGCCACTGAAAAGGTTTTTTAATAATGTCTATTCCTAAAGCCAACAGCATTGAACCCGGACTGTGGAGTGAGGCTATTGAGCAGGTTACCCTGTAGATATCTTCTTCCAAAATATAGCCAATACTTAGGTTCGGTCAAAAGTATGAAATCATGTTTATTTGCCTCTGACCGCACAAACACACAGATCCACAACCACAGCAAAAAGTACATGTGAGCCAATGACATACAAAGGAAGCTGAATGACCAGGGCTTTGAATTAGAAAATGAATCCAAGGTTTTTCTCTTTATAATGATTTACGATTCAAACAAGCTCATTGGTATGTTCAACACTCCAATGCCCTTGTACTTGTATTACTACAGAAACATTCCTAGTATTGATAGAGAAGCGTAACCTGAGACGATCATCCTTTAAAAGACGCCATTTCATATCAGATGATCAACCTCAACAGATTTTTATTCACTTTATAACCTCTCTCTCAACAGTTTTGGTTTGAACAAACAAAAAATGAAATTCCCATCACATACTGCACACTGCAGATGTATTTGTAGAGACAGTGGGAAGATAGGTGTTAAAGAATCACTATTGACTGCCTTGGCCAAAAAAGTATTGAATGACCAATGAGTTAAGCGCAGTTAGAATCAGCAATGACATGAGAGCACCATCGGTCCCTGGGTTTGCATCAATATATCGACCCTGCAGATGCTGCAAACACTATTCTCTATGGGCTTTTCCAACATCCCATGTTTCTGCGGCTGAATACTGTAATATAATATTACCCAGCCAGGCATATAACAGTAATGTTTATGCAACCCCAACGGAGTATGTAAATAATTCAGAGGTTATGCAGGGGATCGTCTTGGCTGCGCCTGTGTCAGGCAGGGAGAAAATCTATGCTAGGCAGAGGAGGATTTTCAATGTACTCATCCTTCTCTTTACACAGCAGTACACTTGACATTTTTCCATTCCAATCCCAGAGTCATCTTTGAGCAGCGTAAGCCTCCCCCCCAAACATTTTTTTTCACTCCTTGGAGATTTAAAAAACAGCTACGGCAACAGAGGACACTGCGAATGAATTAGCGCTCTGGTGGGAGCAAAACCGCCGTTAGGAATTATGCTTTTCCTATCAGATGTAAGGATATTTTTAAGCTTGTCATGAGACTTCTGACAAAGCCCAGTTGCAAAGAAAGACATCAGAAACCATAAGAACACCGAACATGCGCACACAAATGCAAGGCTGTTCCAATTGATTAGAATAAAACACAGGTCACAGAGAAAGGTGACGTGACTGTGGAGAGTGGGACTCAGCCTGTATATTGTATGAAGTCGAGACCGTTTTGAAAGCCGGGATCCTGCTTAACGGATCAAATCTGGAAGCTTTATGGATCACACCCGCAAGCCATGACCCAATAATCACTTTATATTAGATGCTATTTATTCAGGCAAACACAGGAGCACCCGAGTCAATTCAGCGCTACTTTCTTAAAAACTGCAATCATTTTACAGTGTAATAAGGCCACAGTAAGTGGTACTTTGATGTGATTCATAATCTATTCGAAAAAATGAAATGGTGAGACCTCAAATGCTTCACCGGCGGGAAGCCAGGCGGGGCTCTCGTGTGGTGCTTTCTTTTTTCTCTTGTTTTCTTCTTCTCTCTGTAGGAAACTAACCATCAAATACAGTATATCATTACATTATGAACATTTAAATTGTATTGATGATGTGGTATAAGACAACTAAAAAGAAATGTCAAGATAAAATGTTCTGCTTTTTTTACATTAACAGATACATTATGTGATGATAAAGTCTTCCCAGTCTTCGGCGTTTGGACCCTACAGGGAGAATGTAATCAATGAGGCTGATAGAACGATGAGTTGATGAAGCTGATGGATCAGATGAAGATGGGGAGGTGGAGGGATGCATTGCAGCATCACGAGCAAACTGGAGGTAGAGATACAATGAGATGTCAGCAAGATGGTAGACTAACAATGAAATTGTGTTCTTGTGCTTATTGGTTAGAAAAGACCTGATCCATACACCTGATTGATGCCACAAATAATGACAGCAAGGCAATAATAATGATCTGCATATGTATGAGGACTAAACTACGGGCTTAAGCACATAGTTGTCATAATTTATCACACTGCATTGAAGCGCTTTGGGGGTTTACACTAAAACTCTAACAGACCTAATGGTCTGCATGTTTTTCTGAGGGATCTCGCTGATGTTCACCATTCAAGTGTAAATCCACTTTTTGGAATTTACTAAAGGTTTTTGGCGTCAGACGTGTTGCTGACATTTGAGTGTGTGAGCGTGTGTGTTTAAGTTAGTGACATACACTATGAATATACCAAGAGGATACTAAAACTCATTAGGTTTACGTATGTAGTCTATATGGGGAAACAAAAAAGGTTTTCATTTTTGATTTCCTGTGGGTCATAGAAGTAGTTTATTCACTGTTTACATGGAGATAATTCAACACAAGTGAGTATGAGTTGTTATAATTGCAACACAAACTTGAGAGTCAAACAGTTGATGGGATAAAACAAGTTTTTAATGATGAGAATTTTGGCTATATTGAGCTACTTTGTGCAAAGCAGAGATCAGCTCTTATCCCCAAAGCTCTTTTTATTTGTTGAGGAAAATAAACAAATATATGTTAAATATCCCACTGCGAACACAACTGGTGAGTAATCATTCTGTTTAGCTGTCACCTCTTAATATGTCCTTTAATGGTTTTAAAGTTTAGTTTAAATAAAGCACATTTAATCTTTCCATTATGTCAGAATATCTTATTATCTATCTCAAATTCCACTTTGTCATTGGCACCTGTGTAGATTTCAGTTTGAATGATCTTCTGTCTACACAGTAATGTACATTCCTCAAACTGGAAAATTTAAAGTCCCCTCACTCTTGTTTATTTTGTATTCCTTAATACAGTCTGTCTGTCTCGATGTATCTACATGTGTTCTGAGTAACACTGAACCTGAACATTTAGCACATAGTTGTGTTAGATATGGTCGACCGACCAGACCACGCGGTCACATCGGAATTCTGTGTAATCTATAAAACATGTTAGCGCACGTGTAAAGTTCATCTGAGATGAAAATAATAAGATGTGTTAAAAAGGGAGTATTGAAAGTTCACTTGCTCTCTTTAGTTTGACTGATTCCTTCCCCAGATTATTAAAAGGGGAGAATGAATAATTTACGGGTCTTGCTGTAGGCCTAGTTTACGATGTTCCCACCAGCAGTGTCATCTTACTTTTTTTGTCAAAATAATCAGAGTGCAGATTTGTTAAAAATGAACTGAGACACTTTATATGGTTCTGCTCAGCCTCTTGAAAATATTTTAAACCATTATGTTAACGACCTCACGTAATTAGCATGTTCTCGCTTTATAATATTTAACAGCTCATCAATGCCCTCTCATTTTTCTTTTTACCTGTTATAAGTAACTGTGCTTATTATTCAGTGCGTACTGTAGTTACTTAATTTTGTATGTGTAGTGTAGTGTATCTTTTTTGTGATTTACACCATTTCTTTGAATATATACTATATATATGCAGGCTACATTTTGACATTCATTTGCTGTAAATAACTTCTGTCATTTACAATTAAAATAAGGTGAAAACCTAAACCTAAACATGGAAAATGTCTAGAAAGTGTGCATGTCTGCAGGAAGCAGGAAAAGTGGAAAATAACAATATATACCTTTAGTTATTTCTGGAAAAACACCAAAGGGAAAAAAAACATGAAAAGGGAGAAAACCATTCAGCTGATGTGCGATCTCCGTACTAACAATGCAAGTGCTGTAGGCGGGTTTACTCCACCTATTTTAAACATCAAAGTCTGCTTCAAATGTTACAAAGTGCCTTTAACAATGTGAAAAATAGAATTAAGCTTTTTGTTGTTTAGCAGGAAACCAAGGTAAATCTGATGTGATGTCGCCGAGTCCGTTTGTGCTCGAGGCTACAAGTAACAAATGTGGTGCCTCATTGCATCTGGAGGAATGATTAGTGATGAAATCTTGATTAATTGTATCTTTTAATTTGTCCTATGCATATAGGTACACCTATAGATGTGTATATATATATACATACACATGTATATATATATATATACATTATATATATATATATATATATATATATATATGTGTATATATATATACTGTTAACTGTATGTGTATATATATACATATATAGGCATGTCTGTTTGTTACTTCATCATGATAACACGCTTGTTGTCTATATTGTTTAATTGAAGTCGTTTTAACTGCTTTTATTCAGTGATTTATAACTGTTCGGTACCCCTTTTCTCCTGACATAGTGCTACTTCAAAATAATAGAGGATTAAATAGACTATGCAAGAACTAGTATTAACTCTATGAAACAATTTTAAATGAAATTAGTATAGTTATTACCATAGGGTGTTTTTGTTAGCACCAGATGTCATTCTCTGAGCATAATAGATATATATATACTGGAGGAAACGGAGACCAAGAGTTACCAGAGAGGGAGATGAAGAATATAATTCAACCCTAATTACTGTGCATCAGTGCAGAATGTTAATGCAAAACAACAAATTAGTTGTTAACATTTATTCACATTAAAAGTTAGAGATTCTACCTGGTCGTATGATCTATTACCATTTGTGAATGTTTTGATATTCTTTGTACTCATTTGTTCATCCCTCGTTCATTAATTCACCCTTTTATTGCCTCTTTTTTATTAAATTTGTCCGAACATTTATGTCTATATGAAATACATATGGCAATGAACACCACGGCCACAAACTCCATATCAACTCTGAGATCATTAAACTTAATTGACAAAGTTTTCCCGTATTACAAAATGGAGTGGCGTTCTAAATTTAATTTTTGATTTTGAAATGAATTGTCTCGTAACTAATGTTAAATTTCTAATCCAATCCATATGTTTATGATGCAGAATTTGGAGTTATTCATTATTTTTTAATTTAATTTAATATTAAATATCCTTAAAGCAATGACGCTCGCTCACTTTGAACAGATTTCCGTGCAACAAATGAGGCGCCATGTTTGAGTATCTTGTTCATTGTATAATACATTCATGTATCTCAATCCAAACCCACCATCGGATCTGGGCAGCGCACCGCTTCAAGGAGGCTCATCGAGGGAATGAGGTGGCACTCGTGACTGAGTGCCAGTTCAAGCCTGGGAAACATGTACTCTCCTCATTTTCAGGCGGCCTGCATGCATAATGTCACATCACCACAGAGTTGGAATATCCTGCACAAGTTGTCCGTCTGTGACACAGATTGAAGCCTCACAATCTGCACTCTCATTCACATTGGTGCCACATGCCTCTGTTGTTTCTTCACCTGAGAACCGGTTGTTGCGAATTCAATTTGATGGATCCTGGGAATTTTGGTTTAGAACCTCTCAACATTTAGTTCTGACAAAATGAATGAACTGTGCAAAAAGTCTCTTTTAATTGGATTTTTTATCATGTCATATCATGTTGATGCCTTGTGTGTCTTTGTGGCCACAGCAGTGCTGTGCATGCATTAGGCTGTCGAGTTCCCCCAACAAGCTCACTACAGCCTAAGAGGAAGTGCTGCCTTAAAGGCTTAACTTGGGGGATGAAGTGTCCCTTTGGAAGTACACGCCAGATTAGCAAAGACTTATTTCCTAGGCACCTAATTACGATGTAAACAATGCCATAGAATTCTGGTGAAAAGGACGGTGGTTTCGAACTCTTGAACTTGATAGTGGTATTTTTGTATCTTATAGGAAACTAATGGGCTTAAATATACTAATACTAGTATACTAGTGCAGTTGGACCCAGATGCAGAGACTGACCAGGAAGTGAAGCATAATACGTTTATTTCCAGGATAACAAGGGATGAATGTTATTGACCTCTCTTGAATCAAGACTTTTTTTAGGCCTGCATACCTATGATAAAAAGAGTATGTCTCTGCAACCACGAGGACTATTCAAACAATCCAGATGTCATAATAAAGGGTGTCTGTTTTGTCCAGTTGTGTAAATATCAGGTGAAACCTCTGCAAGATCATAGCACAATATGTAAACATTCTCTATGTAAAGGATGATTTTGACACATTTTTAGAGATTAATTTTTGTCAGGGTTTGGGCAGGAAGGCAGGACTCAAACGCAACGCAGGGGGGGGGGACAGGTGGAAACAATCAGACAATCGATGACAGGACAAGGCAGGAAGTGATGTTACCCAGGGAGACAAGAAGCAGAAAACTACTAAATAAGACAGGACCTAAAACCACACCGTGACAAGTTTAGTACAGTTTAGGCAAGATTTTCAGAATTAGGGTTTTGGGATAATTTTGTGCCAACTGTGCCATTTACATTTAGTCGTATAACAAACTATTTATTTCACTTGTATGTCACTAATAGTGTTAAACAACTAGCATCTAAATTAGGGAATATTTTAGTTTATCTTGCTTTTCAAAAATGTTGTGTGTTTCCAAAGGACTATTTTAAATGGTTTCTAGCTGTTCAATTCACTTTCAGGACATCTGTCTTTCAGGACATCTGAAAGACAGATGTGTGTGGTTTGAGGGATTTAATGCAATGCTCTGTGCATGTTAGACTGAACATTGACACAGCATGCGGTCCGTGCTACGGCACAACTATGTGACATGTTATGTCAAATTAAAGTAAAAGCAAATTCTCTGTAGCAAGAAGTACTATGGAACAAACTTTCACATAGTTCATGTGTAAATTATTCTGCTGTTATCCATTATTTGCAAAGCATATAACTTGTTGATAGATAGGCACCAGCTTGTTTTCTGTACATGACATGATTATGTGTGACCTTGAAAACAACAACACGTCATTTTTTTTACGAGACAGCCGCTTTGATTTGTGTAGGAGTCCGTTTCGACAGCGAGTCAAGTGGGTTGGTGGCGACTTTGACATTGGGTGCCCATAGAGGTCGGTGGAGCAATGGCTTTCCTTCCACGGCAGATTCAGTGTGGAGACGCTCATTAAGAGCTTTGCAGAGTTGCCACCATGAACCTCATGACCTGAGGCACGGCAGATCTCTAAAGTGAGTGGCCTCAAGTGCTGGGTGTTTTACAGTCCGTTTAATGTTACAATGTCGGTTCGAAGCTGCCCGTATTGAGCATTTTTATACATCTACCCCTCTAGCACACTCTGTTGTTTTTCTTTTCTTTTTTAGTGTGGATGTTGTCAATGCCTTGTAAAAAAAAAATTCAAACTAACATTGCTGCTTGCAAACATGTGACTGATTCACTCAAAACACCAGTGCACTGTATAATTCAGCACATCAGGCAAAGCCAAAATGCTGAGTCCAAGAAACTTGCTTTCTACAAGCTGCACGGCCTCCCTTTGCCTTTTCTGCTTACTGGTACAATTTATCTGCATGCAATATTTACTCAAGATGTGAGCCTCCACCACACAGACCAGAAGATGCTGGACTTCGAGCATCTTGCTTTACATTTTTCTGTTTTTTACTTGATTAATATTGCTCAGACCTATCAAGTCCAGATACATGAGAGCAGTGTAAACAGGAGATGTGGGATATGGAAATGAATCTGCCTTTGGTGTAGTGCTCGTTCCCCAGTCAGATACCACATGGGGTAATTCTCAATGTCTTGGATACGGAATAGAGGGAAGTTGATATGAAAGATGTTCCTGGGGGTTTGCGCTCATGCAAGCTCATGTTATAGAGGGAATTAGCTTTCCAACTGATGCAGTCAGTTGTTTAATCAAAGGGGACTGCAAAATGAACCCAATATAAGATGACTGAGTCCTTGATGTCTTACAGTTGCACCAGATAGCTCTTTTATTTGTATGGAAGGATATACTTTAACATCTCATTTTATGCTGTTGGCATTTATACAAATTAGGTTTCTCTTGAAGCAGTGGTGAATGAATGATCATAGTAAGCACATTTAGGAATCCTTCAGATTAATAGTGAATGGTGACTGGAGATATCAAAGTCTGAGTGCCTGACAGTGGAGTTAAAAATAGCGTGTCAAAATGAAATAAGTTACTTTTTCAACTTTTATCATTTCGAAAATCATGTTGTGATTTTTACTTCCTTATTCCCTATAGCATACCATCTTTATCTTGGAAATTAAAAAAACAGAAGTTGAACAAGCTGAAACAATAGCCATAGCATGATGCAAAAATTGAGGCCTAAATAGTATTTAATGAATATGCTGATACAATTTTGCCCGAATGTGAACACTCTTTTCTCTGTTGTTGCACCTACCCGGGACATCAATGTCATGCACATTTGTTTTAACTTGGCTAACCCCGGTCACACCCAAAGAGAGACGGCCAACATCTGGGAATCAGTGTCCACCCGGTATCCCACACTGCCCTCCCCACTGAGACCGTTCCTGTGGAGGCTGTGAACTATAAAATATATGGACCTCAATTTCTAAAATGATTTTTAAAGAAACTCACAACCCGCTTTTGGCATATTTCCCAGGATATGAAAGGAAACATATCTGTTGTGGACAGTGTTGAGTAATGGGTTTAATTGAGACCAGACGATGGGAGTGATAACAGAGTCTTACATGCTAGATATTTAATGAATGCAGGGTTAGATAAATAAAGTTATTGCAACACATTGTTTTAATAACTAGGATAGCCAAATGACGTGAATCATGAAATAAAGAGATGGAGAAATATTTTAGTCTTTTCTGGGTTGAGATACTTTGGGATAAGCCTTCTACGCACTATCCTGCATTTCTCAATGTAAGAGCTGTGGTAATACTTAGAGGGGTCGAGAGAAACGCAAACCAATAAGCCTTTAGAACTCCCTTTCTCCTTTGCTGATGAGGCGATGTGCTTGTCACCATTTGTTATTATGATCTGAACAGATTTATTATGACCGTCTCAAAGGGTCACAAGCAGACTGCTGCCAGTAAATCAACTGAAACTCAACGCTCTTTATACACAAAAAAAGTAGAAAGAAAGTGCAGCTAGAGCAGAGACTTACTGTGGAAGCATAAAACACGTCAACTAAATGTGAGATGTCTATGATCTGTTGAAGTTATTACTTATTTATGAATTATTCCTTGTCTTGATTTGGCTTAAAAAGCTAAAGGCGTTGGCTGTCTTTAGGCACAAAACAAAGTTATGTTGGTTAGCGAGAACGTTTGAGAACCCACCAGACTTCACCTAGTATCGACCCCTGAGGGGACTAATCATCAGTGTTGAAGCACAAACACACACACAGCACTGCACACAGCACACACATATTCCTATTTTTGTACCTGTTGAAGATGCAGGGCTTTGCTGTGACGTGCGTAATGCTGGAACACCTTTCATTTTATACTGCATTTATACTTACCGCACTAGCCTACCAAAACAAATCACAGTACATGAATGAGCTTTTTGGACTTATTGTGCTGCCTGCGTTTTAATGAATGTGAGTGTATCTTCTGTGTTCGAGTCAACCTCCTCAATGTCAATCTCATTGATAACATTTGAACATAAACACAAATTAGTAATAAAAAAAAAAGTTTCATATAAGTGGCATTACGTGATAGAAAGAAACAGACGTGGTTGTAATGTTGAGAGTCATTATATAACATGTGATCCCAGAACTTTCAGGTATAATGTATCAGATTGAATCAAATAAGACAAGACCGATAATCAACTGCAGACAAATGTTATAGCATATGGAATAATGGTAACAGACTGACAGTAAGTCTTGCACATGCAGTTAATCTCCCTGACAATTTAAATTAAGTTTTAATGCTGCAAAATACTCATTACTCACATTTAAGAACTCATCCGATGCGGATCCGATCAGCTTGGTTTGGGCTCGACGCTCTGCCATCTGTGAGTCTTAACTATTTTTTCACGAAATTCACAAATGGAAAACAATTTGCCAACTGTTTGGTACTTTGCCACGGCCAGGGACATTGGCAGGGAAGTACCCAAACATTGCATCATTAAATGATCATTGGCTCAAGCAGCCGCAGAAGTGTGAGGAAAAACCTCTTATCATGACTAAACAGACAAAACCCCAAAGACATGATGAATCCCATAAATGTGTGCCTTAACTTCATGTGCCATCACGACAACTTACAATATGTCATAAAGAATTAATATAACCCAATATACTTCAGTTCCACAGCCGTAAGTGTTCACAAAACACAATCCTGTAGATATAAGATCTACGCTATTGTGGAAAATGACTTTGCTACAATGGATGAGGGTCTGAAAAGTCAATGTTTAGTATTCAAACAAGCAGAACATATTTGATAACAAAACTAAAAACTGTGCAACATTGATCACCTTGAACATGCTTGCCTTTGTCAAAGACTGATCAAATTATCGTGAATTATCATCCTAAAAGGCCTCTTTCCACTCGGAGCTGCCATTAATATGGCATTACACCTTTATAGCAGCCTATTTGTCATGTGTCATAAAAACTGCAGACACTCTCACATTTATAAAATGGAGGCAACACGCTAGGTGAGAGATAGCTAGTTATACATTGGCAGCATAATGGCTTTTCAACTGATCTCTCATCTGGCAGAGATGTATTTGCTGTGTATACAATAAGGGACAGATTTTATGATCATTGGAATACATCATTAGGTATTTTCTCAAATTTGCATCATCAACAGATGTTTGGGAAAGTTAGTTTAGCATGTTGCAATATCTGTATTTGTCCTCCATGTATGGCAGTAAGCACTATATACATTTCAACCACTATTACTGTACATATTACAGAAACTCTGTAAAAAAAACATTTTCTCACCTACAGCCAATAAGCAAGTCAATAAATAAAAAGGGAATAAAAAATCCCAATATATAGGATAAGAGACCTGGCTTTGTTGATGATGCCCCGGTGGATCGAGGCCGAGAGGTACTAACCTAAACAACCAAAAGGTCGGGTTTTACACCGTGACACAGAAGCCTTTTAGTTGCCAGTATATGTGTCACCCAAGTGCCCATGGAAGCACACACATCACATCCGTTACTGAGGTCTTGAACACAGAAAAAAAAACGTCCAGTTTCCACCACTGCAGAACTTTTATTAGACTTCATAGTGTAATCAAACCGACAATAATCATGAATGCGAGACATGCAGCGATGGCCCACACCTTCCATTGGCACCTGGGCCTTTTTATTTTCAAAAACACGTGAAATACAATAAAATGGAAATTGAATTTACTCCCCCTGAAGCTTTTTGATGAAACCATCATAGCTGGGTATCAAAGTGCTTATTAAATTGACCATGTGTCTTCCAGCTGATACAGTTCAATTTGTGATGACCTCATATATTCCCATGGCTCAACAATTGGCTGGAAATGAGAGATTATGATCGATGACATGGAGACAGGAGCTTCTGTGACATAAGAAGGAGAGAGAAAAGCTAACATCAAAATAAAACAGACAGAAATGTCCCCAGATGATAAAAGATAATCTCTGTGTCATTAGCACAGACATCAGAAGAAAAAAGGATGGAATACATGAGTTATGGGAAGGGATTTTATGCCATGTTGTCCAGACAGCATGACAATCAATGGCTTTTAGGCAATATCAAATCGTTTATGATGTGTGACTGTAGAGTTAAGTATACGATATTAGTATATAAAGTAGCCATCAAAATATAATAAATTAATAGGCAAACAGTCAATTGCAATATTGTTGATGCAAAATAAATATTGGTAACACAGCACTTTGAACTGGATAATTCAGTTTTAATTGCATGACGATTGCATTCACTATTGTTTATGGTTAACATCAAAATATTGAGACTCTTTGATTATAGTTTGGTTGTTGTTCCCTGATCACAAGGTGGTCCCCTATTATTGGTATCATTCGTGAATAATCTGAATGTAATAATTGTATTGATGTCATTATTTTATTTGTTGTACTTGCTATGTAACACTATTATTTTGACTTGCATGTACCTTATGAAAGCAAGACTACTTTCAAACTCATTAGCAAGGTTACATACAAAGCAATTAGGCAGAATAACAAGTTTATTTAATGTTCCAAAGCTGAATTAGACATAATCCCCTATTTATGTGAACTTCTATTTTTTATATTATTCAAATTCAGATTTGCTTTTAGTCTTTAATTGAAAAAGACCATAATATGAGTCACAAACACACACGCAGTAACGAGGGCCCACAAAAATAAACAGTTTTTCTGTAAACAATATTATCTTGCCCCTCGGCAGATGCATTATTCCATTGAGCATACACTTTATATGTAAATGCTAGAAGTGATGATTATGTTATTCTAATCAAAATAGCCCTTTAATATTTTATAAGTTGTGGGTGGAAGGCATAAAATCAACTGCAGCTCTGGCACTGAACCTCGTGCCTAAATGCCGGCTGTAACTGCTAACTCAGGCCTTACTTTGTTGTAGAGGTGTTGTCGATGCTATAAGTCAATTTGTGGTGCACCCTTATTTTCCTTGAGATAAGTGACGGTTACACTTAAATTACCATGTTTATTGCCAAGTTCTTAGTCCTTTACTCTCCGGTTTGAAGTGTAATTTCTAGGCACACGTTAAGTGGAACTGTTGTACTGCTGACACACAGCTACACATTGTGCAATATTGAGCTTAAGCTTCATATTTTTACCTGTATTCACAGAGATTTTACCTAATGGAGCTGAACAACATATGGAAATTATTATCTTATAAGATAAGTTCTTCGAGCAAACATTCGATCAAATAATGCATTTATATAACCAGGAGGTGCTGAGCAACTGAATTTACATGGAACCTAACATCCACTCTCTTTTATCTTTGTTTTTGTAACAACTTGTGGGTCTGAAAACCCAAATAGTAAGCAAACATGTATTTTCAGTGCTTCCTAATAACACCTGCCGCCACAGTCTGAATATGGTCCCACCAAAGGCCCCTCTTGCCAAGATTTTGCCAATTCCCGGGTATGTGGAGATATCAGGTGTCAGAAATACATTTTGGTCCACAGAGATATGTTGGTTTGTTGCTGTATATTTGTGTCAGCTTCTCCGAGGAAATATTGGTATTCGTATCATTTTTAAAATGAATAGAAATAATAATGAGAATTATTAACAGTAACTAAGAGCAAAGGTGTTAGCATCAAAATACAGGTAAAGTACCAAAAATATCACTATAGTGAGGCAAATGAGTAATTTCAAAAATACTTACAGTTAGCCTATGTGGATGGATTATATAATATATTATTGACCGTTAATGTGTTCTCAGAATTAGGGCTATCAATAGATTTTCTTTTTTAATTAATAAATTAATCGCACATTTTGAAATGTATTATAATGCATATAATGCATTATATCTTGATTAATGGCGATTAATGAATGTTGTTGTTACAATGTTGTTTTAATGAATATTTGTTTTTCTTCTAAAGACTAAATCTACACTATGTACTGTAATCTTCTAGGGACACAGTGGTGGTCCTCTGCAGACTGTGTGTCGCGCAGGGTAATGTTGAGATGTTGAGATGGAAGTAGCCTAGCAGCTAGCTTAGTCTAGCAGCTAGTTTAGCATAGCGGTGCTTTAAGTGGTCCGTTGGCCACTCACCCCCCTTCTGTTTGACACGTGGTGGTATTAATTCGGCCACATTAATCACATAGATTAATGCGTTTTTGTTGACAGCCCTACTCAGAATACAACTTTCCGTGCCACAGTTTTATCCTGTGTTAACCTGCATTCTGCCTCAGTTCATCAGCGGGTCCTTGTTCAGCGCTTGGCTGCATCATTTGCCTCTGCATGCTAGAAAAGGAGATAGAGGGGAGTGAAAGATGCTGCCAGGTCCCTCAGGTACACAAAATTAGGTCATGTTATACAATGAAATTAAAGATTTCTATGTACAATGTATACTAGTAATTTATGCAGTTTTTCAGGGCTTCTACCCCCACAGACTGTTCTATCTGAAGATCTTTCCCCATCTCCACATGCCTAAAACAAATTAGTCCATGGATTTATTTTTGTCATCGCTGTATTACAGTTAATTAGAACAAAAGAACAATTCTTTCTCCCAACTACTTAATGTAAAAAAAAAGCTTGAAGCGTAGGTCAACGCTACATTATACAGAAGGCCTATTTCTGTTACAAAAATGTTCAACCTGAAAGTGAAATGATATTTTTTTTGTATCTTGGTTTATCTAAAACGGTTCACTTAGCGGACGAGTGAAAAACATTGACTGAACAATGTAATAAACCAGGTTTAATATCTAACTCCTAACAGACAAAGTTAGAACAGCTGGTCCCTTAGTACTGGTTGGTATACACTGAAGTAAATACAGAGAAAAAGCATTGTAAAATGGTATTTTACAAACAAGGACTTACTCTGCTGAAGCTAGAGCTAGAGAAGATATAGAGGTCTCTATTTAGCTTGACTAAGGAATCCGATGTCTTGTGAATCAGAATTTTATTTAACTGTATGAACAATTGCATCAGATTAACTTTAAAGGGGAGCAAGTGTTTAAAAATGATTTGGATTTGACAGAAACCAGACGAAGGCTGCAATGAGGTGGTTTAATTGTTATCAGATTACCACGTAGGAAGCCCAAAGTGTTCTGAAATGCTTCTTTCGTATCACTGATTGTGAATAACTTAAAACAGGACATACCTTTTCGTACAAGATTAATCAGGTAAACCTTGATCAATTATTTATTTATTTTCTGTTGGTTTGATGACTTGTGTCATGAAGGGGATAGAGTTATGAGAAACTGCAACCAGCAATGAAAAATCCAAGAACATCAAATTAAATCCATCAATAACATTTTGCACTTACAAACAGAAGTAGCACAAAGCCTCCATGGCAGAATTTGCCGTTCATTACCCTCCGACTGCTTACTTGGTATTTTGGAGGCATGCAGAGTATGAGAATAGAAACCAGAAGTTGACGGTCCAGCTGCCAGACAAAAACAATTTCAAGTAACATAATGGACTGACCCCTCAGCAGTTTTGGTCATGTTGCATTGGTCACTGACACACAACAAAGAACTGACATGTTGATGCTGTTTATGCCTCCTGTGCTCCGAACAACGTTGTACTCCTTTGTACTGTTGGGTTATGCTCCCGTAATGACAGCTACGGGTCGTAACCAACATCAGAGCACTTTGGTGACTAATGCTGTCCGCCCCCAACTGAACCCTGATGTAGATTAGAGCAATGCTCCAGGGTGGTGTTGAGCAGAGGGGTGCAGAACCAAGTCTTTACAGCACCCCTAAGTCAGCTATAGAGTGCAAACTCAATGTGTAGGTGAGGGATTGGAGTAGGAAAAAGGGTTGAAAGAAAGCATCACTGTAATGCTGAGGGTGCCACAAAAAGAATCCTAATAACGATGAGGCTCTCTGGAGAGTCTTATACACACAAACACACCCACAATGCATACAAAATAATATGCACCACTCATTAAAGCAAGCTGTCATTCATGTATTTCAGGCTGGTGTGGTCTTTTTTGCTAGACATGTAACTAGGCAGTCTAAATGCATAACAGGAATGAATGTAAGACATTCCCTGCCACATGAAGAGATGTGTGGTTACTAGTGGTGTGTGTCCACAGTGGACTGTTGCTGCATTGCTAAAAATCTCAACAAGAACTCAGCTAAGAAAGAAGCATGTGTTCAATAAATCGGTCACTTCTAAAAGGAATCATTTTTTTGGTACACTTCTTTTGCCGTTGCTTTATATATCGTCCCTATAGTGATTTCTTTCATCGGAGCCTAATCGCCTTTGGGTAGAAATTCTTAACAGCGAGTGACTCTGTCCCTCTCCGCCTTGGTCTCCCTTTCCTTCTCTCTCTCTGCCTCCCTCCCTGCTGAGGTGAGCAAAGTGGCTTAGCTGTGGTAGCCGGGAAGGATTCCTCTGTGCAGCTGTACAGAAGCAGGGACAGCTCAAAGAGGCTTATGCATATTGGTTATGCATATATTGGTTATCAAAAATAGTTTTACAGCGGGACAGCACACTTGTGAACGCTGGTTGATGTCGGCATGAGTATCTCAGTGGTAATCCAACGCCAAAACATTTATCGTAATCCTTTTTTTTTCAATACACATGGGAAACCCTTTCTACCACGTCTATAATGCATTAAACATGTGCGAATATGTGAGAATCTTTTTATGAAATATCAAATATTCCTAATTGTTAATACCGATAATCACAGTGACTACAAAGCATTTGATAATGACCTCTGCGGTTTAGTATGCGTTTTTGAAAAGATCGTCGTCAGTGAGTAGCTTCTGTTCATTATTAATGCATCATGCATATTACAAATGTTAATAACTATAAATAAACTGTGTTACAAGCAAATTATAAAGTATCATAACTGTTTTTATAATGAATTAGGGACATGGTGTTCTGGCTCTCGTGGATCTTGTAGATAACTAGCGTACTGTCATCGACCTTCTATCATGCAATCTGCTGCTGTAGTATTTGCTTTGTGTGATACAGGGAGCGCGTCACACAGTTTGCATCATGTTGTGCAAACTTGTGATCTGGAATTTCCCGCACATCTGTTTCAGCTGAGCAAAGCTTCAGTTTATAGTCGCGGGTTGCTGCAAAATCAGATGAAGCCTCTAATATGAGACAGTGTTGGTATCTTACAAATATACTTACTGTAGATGTACTACTATTACTATTACTATCACACCATAACTCAGTTCTCTCAGGCCAAACGAGTGTTTCAGTCCACCCTACCCCGAAATGTCTCATGATCTGAAAGACAAAAGGAAAAAAAGCATATCCACTTCTGGACCAGTTTATTCCCCAGCTTCAATTGTTTTCTTCCCTCACTCGCCTTAGCAGTGTCTTTATGACGGATGCCTGTCCAATATTAACTTATGCCATAATATATTTTTGAAAATGTGCCACTCACACATGTGTTCTTTCTTTTAGAAAAGCATTCACGTAGCATGATTATTGAATTCCCAGTGACACTTGGAGAGCTAGCTGGAATAAAACGTGTTTTTTAAAAAGCTTTAAAAGTTAAATTACACAAGACAGTATCGAATATTTCGGGCGGGAGGAGAATAAAAGATATTTTCCAACATAATTTATCACTTTTAGAAATCTCGCAGGTAATACGGAGTCTTGTAAATCTAATGTTCGACTGTGGTGATGGATGAGCAGCAGGGGCCCCAGAGTTAAACCATGAAGCGTTTGGGAGTCATTGTATGCAAGAAATGTAATTTTAACAAATTTGTGTGAGAATTGGCTCTTTTCCTTCTCCCAAGGGGAAAACACAATTTCAATGTTCAGCAAATGCATAGAAAACAGGTGTTAGAAAGGGTGACTCTTAATGTGGAAAACAACCAAATATCTTAATTTGATTATTTGAAGCGTTGTGTACGTCCATGCTTTTCTCTTTACTCATTATCACTCACAACACAACTTTTTTGTTAAACTATTTTTTCTTTCGTAATAAAAACTCAAGTTAACTCCATAAGAATATGCGTGTTGAAAACGTCTCTCTGTCTAATTAAAGTCTGAATTAATGGTGCTAGAAGGGTTGCACCCTGCAAAATCCGGTCTCTGTACCCAATTATTAAATGAAAGGTTTGGTTTGTTTGAAGTTTTGATGAATAAAGTAAAAAATAACAATATTGCACATAAACACAACCACACAGGTTAGGCAACGGAAGTGCCCTATTCTAATTGGGGATAATCTCATTTTATTTCCTGCTTTTTTAGAAGTGCATTTTCCATTATTGTATGTCCGAATTGTCATTTACGAGTAGAGGGCAACACACCTCTGACAATACCCCGTAGAATAAACTTTTGTTTGTTTGCAGGTGATGAACAAGTAGTATCACAGTACAAAACGTATATACAAGCGTTGTTTGAATTACTTTTTGATAACTATAATCCATCATGCTTTCACTTGTTCAATAGGATCTTCTGGGTAAAATTATGGCTAAGTAACGTTAATCAAACGTTATATCCTTATTGTAATTCTACGCTATGTACTGGACAACCACCAGACATTTAAATACTGAAACGTCTATGAAACAACCAGGACTGCTGTAACCTACAGATGACTTAATGTGTCTGGACGTCCTCAGAGCAGATAACACTCACATTGTTGAGGCTCAGTCTACAAGGTTTTATCTCTTCTTTTTACGATCTTCTCATTCCTGAGGCAACAGAGAGCATCCAATTACAATAAGCAACTTAAAGAATCCTGTATTTCATATTTTCGGGCTGGTCGTAGAAGAGCTGCAGAGGGAGGGAGGGAGGGAGTGACGTCCCCCCCCCTGTCCTTTGCATCTTCTCTACTTACTTCCTTTTTCATTTAAGAGGGATTCATCATTTGTATTATCACCAATTGTCATATTCTTCATAAACGTAGTTTTATTATGCAATATATTTTCTATTTAGAATTAGTATGTAATCTAAAATATATTTAATTCGTTTTTTGTTTTGTTTTCAATACTTTTTAAAAATTGCCTGCCATCCAAAAATGTGCACTTCACTGAAATCCTATTAGATATGCTAATGGTGGCTTTTGTGTAAGCTGAATGGCATCATTATTTTGTATTAATATAAGGGTTTATCATTCGTAATTTAATTAGTCATAATTGAAGTGGCGGATTCCAATATCTGTAGAGTGGGTTATTATCGTTAAATGTTGGTAATCCAATTCTAATTATTATTTTTGAGAGAAATTTGAAGTGCATTTAACAACAGAAGTTATCAGCAAAAGGCAACATGTTGTAAGAACAACTTTTTTCTGAGAGACTGCAAAAATTATGTTCTTTCATATCAAATTATCTGAAATGTTTACAGTTTGCATTTAAATATGTACATTTTAAGTTTATTGTTCCCTGTGATGCTAAATTGTACTCAAATTGTACCTTCAGAAATGTTTAAAAACTAAAATAATTATGGACCATAACTTTTCTTTCAGTCCCCGTCAAAAGTCCTTTGCATTACAAGGCCGATCTTCCATTGTACTTATTGGCAGTTAAAACGCTAACGTTTCCATTAAGGCTAGAAAATTAGAGAAAATGAATGAGAACCTTACTTAATGGAATAAAGTTCTGACTATTTCTGGGTAATCCCGAATTTTCCCTTTTCCATTACGGACAGATAGTGAATAATAACTGCACAACATAGAGGGAAAATGAAATTCCTATTAGGTCTAATTACATCTCCCATTTATCCTTGGGAATGGCATGAAGATTAATGAAGCTCTCTACTATTTTAAGCAAGGTTATTTAAATGAGTGATTTTATTCTCCTTTTATCATTGCATTAATCTTAATCTAAGAAAAGTATTTTTCCCTGCTTTGACTTTTTTATATCAGTCAATGCACCTTATTAGAATACCAATACTAACATAATAGCTTTGGCCCCTGCTCTAGTGATTAAAGTACTCAGACTGAGAATTGGGGGTTTAGTTTAATTTATTTCGACATTAGCATTAGAGTTTTAACATAAATGTGTTGCCAAAACACTAACTCATAAAACATGAAAAACCTTAAAGGACATGCATTAACAAATACACAAGATACATATCTACACAGGGGTGCTAGGAGTGTGAATGATAATAATACTTTTTATAGCAATTATTTTATTTCATACTATTATTTACCAAATTCATGAAAGCAGAAAACATGAGCAACAAACTGTGAAAAGGCATAATTTAAAAAAACCTATTAATCTGCAATAGACTTGTTTGTTCACGAACAATTCATATATGTGCATTATGTCTTTGATAAAGTCCCCATTAACATGTGCAATAACTCAACTCAGGAGAATGCAATAAAGAAAATGTAAGTTACATGGTTCATGAGTCACAGTGCTGAATGAATATGGCTTAACTGTGTGCCACGCTATACTAACCTAAGAAGTAACAAATGCATCAGTGAAATGGGACTTTTAATGCTCTTGCTCTTTTGCTTTTGTCACCCTAAACCGGCTCCCGTCCCTGACTTCCGTGTGCTTCTCTCCGTCTGGATCGCAACATTGACAAAGGGAGAAGTCTTTGTGTTCGGTAATGGAGCAGAGTTGAAAGGAGCGGAGCAGAGATGGCGTGGAAAAGCACCAACTGTGGCCTCCTACGCGATAATATTTTCATGTTAGATTACCCATCAGCCCGGTGGCACTGCCCTGCATCTCCTTGAACCCGTAACCCGCTGAAGAGCAGCCAACTGCTAATGGTGTTTTTCTACAAAAAGCTCTTGTCTGCATCCACTGCAGTGGGATATTATGCTCACTCCTGCCTATTACCGCTCTCATTTTTCAAGTTTTTCTGCCAGTCTGCTTTGTAGATGCAGAATTTCCCCGTGTATGTTTTTTATATTTTCCACCTTCGTTTTCCACAGTGTTAAAATGTCTTATACATGTAAATGTTGTCAGGATAGGAGAACCCTCTCGACAATACCTCTGGGGCAATTTTATTCCTTCACTGCCTTTGCCTAAGAGAACCCATTTTCCAATTCTATACATCTTTGGTGTATGCAGGCAACACTCTTCATTTAACTTACTTTTATTAGCAGGAGGCAGATTGCATGTCAGTGTCCCTCTCTCTTAAGTGTGGTAAACGTATGTACTGATCATCACAAGGTTCCCTGACATTAATAGGTGATCACCAACAATTGCTTTTGTAAAAAAAGAATATCACAACAATTCATGTATGGCTGGAAAATGTCTGCAATATGACTGGTGGCTGTTGCCTGTAGTGCAAATGGCTGAATGGCACTTATTTGCTTGTCAACCTTGAATTCCAGGTGGGCTGTTACTTATGTGGCAAAGTGAATTGCCACATATGTAACAGTCCACAGCAATCTTTTGTGTGTGAAGGAAAACAACACAGAGGGGGCTGAGAATTAGGGAGTGGCTCATTTACATTCAGTGCTGCAATTTGTGAATAAAAACATTTTAGAAAATGTAAGATCAAGTGTCTGTTGTGGATTCAGAAAGAAATGAATTATTTATTTTCACAATAATAAGCTCACAATTTCATAGTATAATTCACGTGTAATGAATTCCAACTTTTACTTGATAATATATCGATATATAGTTGTCAGCTTGAAATCAACACTTTTGTTGTCAAAATGCCACATTTTAAAGTTGTAATGCAGAATTTTCAAAAGCACACAGAAACGTCAATGTTAATATGCTTCTCTATGTTCTATGTTTAGGACTTGGCTTGAATTATAGCCCGGCCGTCTTTAAAATACGATCTAAATGTTGCATCTCCCATTTTATTGGCCCACACAGTCATGATAACAGTTGCTGTCTGTTTGCAATGTGTGGATGAAATGTGTCTTCCTGTAACGACGAACGATCAAACCTACCGCACAAATCAAGGTAAGTGCAGCCGCAAAACAGTTGCAGGTCTTCAACAGTGGGCTGGCATTAATGATGTTCAACATAAACCAGATACTAAATTACTTTGATTCATCATGCCCGAGGCCACTCATGGATGACCGGAACAGAGGAATTGTAAACTGTGTAGTATATTGAGCCAGCGCACTGAAAATAAATAATGTTTGATCTGCATTGCCAAGCGGAGGTGATGTGATTTGATGATCAGTGGAACAATGTCCCAGAAGGGACAAACGGATTGTGGCTTCCAATGAACAAAGCCAATTTAGGACAAACAGATTATGGGGTTTACTGTAATCTGCACATAATGTATTTTACTCCCCGCTTTATTTCCTGTATAATCCGCTACAATCCCATTTAATTTCATTGGCCTAAAGATTATTCTGTCTTTAGATGGGTTATTGTCGGCCTCGAATGGAAAAATTCATTACATGCATTTTCTATGAAAGAAAACAAAACTGAATACTTTGCTAAATTGAAAGATATTCATGTCTATTTTTGTGGAAAGAAGTTTTAAAATCCATATTCAGCCAGAAGTGCATTCATGGAATGATTAAACTCTAAACTAATTTTATCAAACACTAAGTCAGACGAGATCATTCACTTTGGATTTACTCTGAATGCTGTACTTCATCGCTTCATCTTCCTTTGATAAAGTCCAGCCCACTGCCCTAGAACGGTGACAGAGTTATTGTTTTATTTCCTCTACTCCATATATATCTAATATCCGCTCCCCAGGTCTGATCTTCCTGATGAATGCATTTTATATTGCTGTATTTGGGACGACAGCGACATAATGAGAAAAAGAAAGGTGATATCAGATCGTCGATGTCAGCATCATGATTTCTAGGTATTCTGTACGTACCGTGTATGTCTTGAATTTAAATTATAGTAATTATCAACTTAATAACACATTTTATGGTTTGGTTTGGTATATTATACACATGGTGTCATACGTCGAGCTGTGTCTTTATGCTGAGGAAAGAAAAAGTTACACTGCATGAGAGTTCATGAGCATCAACTTCATTGGTTCATATTGTGACTGACTCATTCTGAGTGAGAAAATGCAGTGGAATCTATAAACAGTTTTTATTGTAAAGGGCAGTGTTGAGTTTTTCCCAGAAGAAGAGTGAATCAGCAGAAACAGGTAATATGTTCTAAACTTGTCAAATATAATAATCCTTTGTAATAAAAAGAAGAGGGGAGATGGAGGAAAATGAACTGCTTGTCCTCAATCTAAGATATATTATACACATGGTGTCATACGTCGAGCTGTGTCTTTATGCTGAGGAAAGAAAAAGTTACACTGCATGAGAGTTCATGAGCATCAACTTCATTGGTTCATATTGTGACTGACTCATTCTGAGTGAGAAAATGCAGTGGAATCTATAAACAGTTTTTATTGTAAAGGGCAGTGTTGAGTTTTTCCCAGAAGAAGAGTGAATCAGCAGAAACAGGTAATATGTTCTAAACTTGTCAAATATAATAATCCTTTGTAATAAAAAGAAGAGGGGAGATGGAGGAAAATGAACTGCTTGTCCTCAATCTAAGATATATTGTATAATTCAAATTAAGAAAAATAATATATATATTAATTATATAATATGTTATACACTTACAACTCAATATTCTTGTTTGAATGCACCATTGTCTTATATAATACATGATGAACGCACATTGTGGCATCGCAAATAACAAAATGACAGTTGAATTATTATAACCAAGAAAAAAAAATATATTCAACAATTAAAAGGTGACACTAGTTTGATGATGCTGCAAGTGTTTTTTAGCACATTTTTAATTGATTAAAAGTTCAATCCATTTATCAAATCCAAATAATTTTATTACCACAAAACCTGATTTGGGAAATCTCACCACTGCACCTTTTTATTCCTCTGGTGTGAAGTGATGCATATTCCATTACACAAATACATAAAGAATGTATATCCTTGTAAAAAATAAATTATCCTGACCTTCACAAAAATTGAGTTTCAAATACAAATCACCTCTGCAGTAGAGAGAGAACTTCATCAATACCTTAGGCATAAATACCAATAATGAATGTGTCTAGAATCAATAAGTCTCTGTAGACGGTCTGTTTATACACATTTATTATGTCCATGCTTTTGATACTGTTACATAGTACATACGAATAGGATATGAATGTACCAACAAAGGTGGTGAATAAATTACATATACATGGTTAAATAAAGTACCACACACTTGGTCAATGATCTGCTGTACATTGAGGTAATTCACACTAAACACTATTGATCCCCAAACCATAATTTACAGGCTTCAAAACTACTTAATTATGTCTAGGAAAAGAGTGTGGTTGACATTAATAATAATAATTATGCATTTCATTTATATAGGGCTTTTCCTAACACTCAAACACCATTATTTATTTGACCTTCTTACCCATATGTGACTCGCTCTAAGCATGTAAAAATGATGATGATTTACATTCCAACCAAAGAACGAGCTCACGGATCCAAGTCCCCCAAGACGGGTTCGCTCCGTTGGTGGGCTGAGCAACGGAAATGTCACGGATGAGACGGAAGTCTGAGTCAAACTGCTGCCACCGCCACCCAACCCCGGAAAAGCGAAGGAAAATCGACAGTTGGACCAATGGATGAGTTTGCATTGGAGTAAGTAGAAAGTACGACAAATTCGTATCAGACACCGAAGGGCGCCAACCGTTTGTCGGTATTTATCGGGTCGGTAGCAGGACCGGGTTGCTCAGAGTGATGTTTTCAAGTCGCAGAGACAACAACTGTTTCGTTTTACTGCAGACAAAGGGATCACAAGGGAAACCAGAGGAGGGAATTGGCCGGTTCCTCACAACAGACCACACAACACCATTTGAATGTGTCAGTGTCTTGCTGGGTAATAAGACGCACGCACGCGCACACACAGACACACACACACACACTCTCACCATTGCCTGAGAGGCCCGCTG
The DNA here is from genome assembly GCF_964276395.1 of Gasterosteus aculeatus. Classification (NCBI taxonomy): domain Eukaryota; kingdom Metazoa; phylum Chordata; class Actinopteri; order Perciformes; family Gasterosteidae; genus Gasterosteus; species Gasterosteus aculeatus. The sequence goes on from NC_135701.1 coordinate 11,951,732, forward strand.
ATCTGAGAGACAAGGAGAACAGAGAGAGAGACAGAGGCGTCACTCAAGGGGCAACTGGCAACCAGCCTTGCATGAAGCAATACACGACAGAGCAATACTTGACCAAATCATTTGGAAAGAGAGACACAGTGGACAAGAAGACAACTTGACTTTGAGCGACAGTGCTTCCAAAAGTTAGTCCTCCTTCTATGCAAGTGCTCATAGCCTTTTTTGTTATGTCTCATCAAGGTATGTGCAGATAACGTGTCTCACTCCGCTGGGCTTTAGTGATGACAGGTACATTATATAGTTCCATTGATGTGCTTATAATGGCATTGTTTCTCTTAATTCAGTGCTGGTAATGAAACTCCCCTTCCATCTCTGCTCACTCTAAACTTGTAATGGAAAAAGTTTACGCTTTGTTGACAAGCACTGAGGCAGACGCTCTCACACACACAGACACACACACACACACACACCACAGCAGATTAGTTCTTTTTTCTCCAATCATTTGACTTCAATCAAGATTTTTAGAGAGATTAACCTTTCAAACACCACATCCTTAAGGGGCTACATACAAATAATTCCCCCCTCATCAATTCCAACGAAGCCACTGGTTTGGATGAGCGCTTGTTATGGATAAAAAGGGTTCTGGCAAACTTAATAAAATAACTGTTCTTTTTCCAGAAAAATATTGAACTTGTCATCATTGTAACATTGTAGCTGAAAAGCCAACTAATGAAATCATAAAATGCTGCTCATTTGCTAAACCGTCAACCTTATGGATCTGTTACTCAAACTATCCTTCCAGGATATAAATGGCTCCACAGCGGCTTGCTGTTCATAGAGCTAATAACAAAACGTAGTCCATTTGAAAAAAATGTCCTTAGTCAAAGGTTTGGAATATGACGAAAATTTGTAACTTGAACTATTTACTTTCATATATAAGTAGAAGCAGCCAAATTACTGAAAAAAGGAATTCAACTGCTTTAACTTGCAGGTTTAAATGAATTGCATTCAGCTATGGAGTGATGTTAAATCATAAAAGGCATGATATCATATTATTGTCATTTTCAAATTCGATATACTTACTGTATGTACGAGGTCTAACTATCTGTGGTTATTGAAACCACTATTCCTTTTTATTTACATTACTGTTAAACGGGTGCGTGTTTAGTTCACAACACTGGAGCTGGTGGACTTGTTGTGCTTGTTTTAACCCCACTATCCCTATTTCTCTACATTTTCCTAGAATCAAAGTAAACTTTGTTGAATATGTAATTTTAAAATTGATAAAACGATATGAGCAAAACCTAAAGCAAACTTGAAATGGTTGGAATAACTCAGGTGGTGCAACTACACAGCAGAGGATTCTTATTCCTCATTTGCTTAATTTCTATAAAAATCTGTCTCCTAACAAGCTCTCTTGAGGCCTGTCCTGGGTTCAAACATGACCATGGGACATTTGATTAATTTTCTGTTCCTCCATCTCCTCTCATTTCTTTTGTAGCAATCAACTAATCATACTGCAAATAAGATAGTTGTATTCATCAGTGTAATTTAGTAGCCATTCTACTGCAATACAATGTGATTTTGTATGTTCACTGAGTGAACTATTAATACATGACTGTTACGTCCCCAGAAATCTGGGTTCGTATAATGTTTCCAATTCGGGGATTACGTGTGTGTGCGTGTGTTTGTTTTCCAGATAGGATTGGGACCCGAAGCTCCACCCCCCCCTCGTCAGTGGTTGCAGCTGGCTGGGCTCTTTAAAAAGCCCAGTTTTGGACCAGTTCGGGGGATGCTTGCTACATATTCACACATGTTGCTTTTGGTTTGTACCCTGTGTGAGGAGACATTCGTTTGTATTCAGTGTTAGATAACTTGTGTTCCTTTTGGAAACGTGTGGCAGCAGAAGAGAGCGATTGTTGTGTCGTTTGACTAATTATTTGTTTTCTCTTTTGTTCACAGGGAGTGGGGAGTAGATTTAGAGCTACCCCGGGGTATACATCACCCGTAGGTTTACTTCTGTCTAGAAACACCAGTTTAGACCTGGGCGGACCACCACCTGTAAGTTTGGGTTAGGGCGCCTTGACCGTGTGCCAGGTAGAGTGTCTTTCGATTGGGGGGGGTTAGTATAGGTTAGGGGTGGGGACCTTTTGTTTATTTCTTTGTTTTGGTCCTGCCAGCTCTCCCCATTTCCCAGAAAGTTATTGTTTATTTATGTGTATTTATTTGGTTTGATAAAAGAGTTATACTATATCCGGTGTTTGTCCTTTTCTCGCACTGCAACTCCATACCCCTTTTGCTGGCACCGGTGGGCCGGAGCAGTGGGTTGTCATGTTCCCCTCCCTTTTGGGAGCTGGAACGTAACAATGACACTTAAATATATTCTGTCTGAACATATTTGTTTCTTGGAAACTTGGCAGACTTTTCACATGGATGAATCAATAAAGCTTTGATCTTCTCTTGTGTAACCCGTCAGCACATTATATTTTTTGCAGTTGAAATCCAGTACATCAGCTTATTGAATGAACGGTCCAAACGGCGACAACCTGCAGTTATCAAGTATTCTTGGGGCTGATGGCTGATTTGTTTTCATTTGCCAGTTTCTTCTTGAGTACACAATAAAATGTGTTTCTATTTGTGTGTACAAGTTTGAACTGTGCCTGATCAGTACCACTTTTATAGGCATATAATAATCGGAAAACTAAAATCATATTATCCATAGCATTGCTGCTCTATATACCAAGATTGATAGTTCCGTATTATTTTCAAACACTTTGCCACGCCTACACCTAATCATTCATGGATATGTGCATCATTTACTACACACTTGTTTGGGTATGATGTGTTGCTTGAGGGCACAGTGCTTTTGTTTGTGTTCTTTCCATTCCTTTTTTTGTCTTTGGTTTTAAAATGCTTACTGCTGCTTCAACATTTTCGGTATGCTTTGCTAGCAAGAATTTTTTTTAAATCTCTGCTGTGGATAAAATCCACAAAAAATAACAGTAAGCCAATTTAGTTATTTTTAAATATTTTAATTCAACAATTTCCCTGCACTGCTGGATAACCCTTGTTGAATTGAAATCTAGGGACTATACTTTGGAATATTTAACGATCATTTGCAGCTCTTTCGGAACAAGAACAACTCACTTTAATTTCAGTTTTTAATAAGAGGAAGGAGAAGAAAAATACGTAAGTTAGTGATAAAACATTTGTTTGGAAAGTAACTTTAAAAACCTTGCCAAAAATGTATATTTACATTTGAAATAAAATAGACAACCATACACTTTAAGTCCTAAAGCATACTTAACGTACAATACTAAAATTGAGGTATGCCTTGTGACTTTGAAACAACAACAACAACAGAGTGCTGCAAGAAACATGGAAACAAAAAACAATCCAAAACATGACTTGGTCAATAACATCATGATCTATATTAATAGTGACATTTAACCAATATAGTGAGGTGAGAAACGATGAAATGTGGTCATGTTATCTAGTATGATTAAAAATGTAAATCTCAAAGGGGACCATAATCACTCCTCTCCACATGTCGGATCCAGCCAGATCAAGTGTGGATGTGCTCTGCTCCTGGGAAACCAGTTATTGATCTGACAGCAGGAGACTCTTCTGACCTGTGACCGTGACAGCTGCAGGTGTGGTCTGCACTGCTGTGTGGGCCACGATCTAATTCGTATCAGAACATGCGTGTCGACTCGATAAATCAAAGGCAAAACAAGTTGGAAAGCAGGGAAATGCCTTCAGCTGTGAAAACAAGCATCAAGGGTCAGATATATCATGGTACAGTACATTTTATCACTCGTCTCCACAAGGACCAATACAAATAACTTAGCTTTAGGTAGCTGGGTTCAACAAAAGCCTGTAAAGCTGTTCATTTGTATTTATTTAATATATATAGATATAATACTGTACATGAGAATTATTGATACATATATGTAACATGCATGTATTTGGCTGAAATGCAGACCTTTTACTGGTAGCCGGTGTATCACAAAACTTGCACAGACACACATTCACACACACACATACACACTGAGCTGAGCTAATGAATATTATTTTCTCAAAATCTTAAAATAAAGACTCTGGCGAAAAAATGCGGTGACAAATAGATGTATAATGGAAATAGTGAGCATAGGAGAAGTATCCATCTCTCTTCAGCGGTATTTGTAAAAGTGAGGTGCCAGTTCTGCAGCTAAAGCCGTGATCAATCTGCTTGGGGCAGCTCTCGGGCGTCAAGTCATTGCTCAATTCTCAGCTCAGGATCCTGCACTCTACTGGCGGGCCAAAGACGTGAGATTGCGGCATTTGAAATATTAAGCAGGGGCAGTGGAAAAGAGCAGAGTCAGGGGTTCACCTTTGTGCACGCCAAATATAGCGAGTGCTGTGGACCTGTGCCATGTATCTGACATCCACTGGCATGCTGAGTGGAGAACCCCTCTGGTGGCTTTCCGTCCAATAGAGCATAACATTCGGATCAAGTGCTTACCTGTGACAGCCTAGCAGAAAACAAATTACAGTTTTGCCTGAGCAGTTCAAGCATTCAAGATGTCCATTTTTTTACAAAACAAAACAATACATCTTCTTTTTCTTTCTATGACAGTGAATAGTGTTCCCACGGGTGTAATTGTGTGTGAATGTATGTGCATGCTAAAGCAAACACATCTGTTGCTGGCGTAGAGTTATGATGCTTTTCCCACTCACTCCCGGCTGCCTTCCAACTATAAGGTGCTTCAATCTACAGATAAGGCAAAGCTCATAATCAATAACGGTGCTTTAAAGACCAATAATTCTGTTTAACATTCCAGAGATACATAGGTGTATATTTATATAACTAGGTCCCTGTATCCTGATTTGTATGCCTTTACTTTAAATAGAGTCTATAAACATGTTGAGGTCTCATTTATGTGAATACTTTATAAACTACCTTTTATTCATTTATAAAACATTCCGAATCCATGCTAATATGCAATATTATTTTATAAATTCATTCATTCCATTAACATGGAAATGTGCACACAGGAATCAGCATGATATTCCAACTCTACACGCCCACATTCAATGCAACGTCAATGCAAAACCTCTCATCAATTCTGGTGTATAGAAGTGAACTTGCTGATCAACGGTTATTTAAATACAACACAAATAACACAAATAATTTTCAAACAAAGCTATCGAGGGGCTTGTGTGTTAAGTGGGCCCTGCATATTCTTTCCCTCTCAATCCTCCGATGCACTTAGTCATATGCCAACAGTGCTCGTGCATCCATCATGCAGCTTTGCGCATTATGAGGGTCACTACAGGAGGCTACTTGTAAGTTTACAGCACTGATTGCTCACAAAATGAAAAGGACAATTAGTGTATAGATATCATTAGAGAATGTTTGCTAGGTCAACACAATCATTCATTCAATTTTTGGCCTGCATTATGATTAAAGTGATAATAAGGACATGGAGTTTAGGGACTGTGTGAAGGCTGTAATTGGAGCTGTCTCGAGACTTTAAACGAAGGTAGTGTAGATGTGTTAGGAAAGGTGACGGAAGAAGGAAGCTAGAGTGTGTTACAGCCAGCGTGGCGTCTCCGATGAACCTTCAGTACCTGTATTGAATAAAAATAGAATTTGGTGATATCTGCACAAACAGTCTGGTCTGCAATTTTGTTATTGCTATTTATGGATATGTTGGGTTTGTAAAACTAATGATGATCATTATCTCAGCTCCACAGCCGACCACAGGTGTCGTTAGTCCAGCCCTCTCCTCTGTGCTACAGCGGTGATCAAAGTGATGCAGAGACAGCGCTAAAAAAATACTGAGCGGAAGTTGATTTTGGATTTGAGTTGTCTTACATCTTTTACAATTGAAAAGTGCTTGTGGTATAGTTGTGGCTCACAAGCGCAGGGCAATGTCCCTTGTCTTCTTCTGGGTCAGAGTTTACAAACAGGAGTACACATGTATGCATATCAAACTAATATTAATGAGATGCTGTTTAATATGATGCATTATATGATATTAATTACTACAGAACAACCAATTATGATTCACATTCGGTGTCAGAATTCTTTTTTTTCTCCCCTTCAACTAGAACTATACTGTAAAGAAAAGGAACAAGAAAAAGTGAGATTGTTTTCCAGTGGTTGGAGAAGCACAATGCTGAATTACAGAAGCACCTCAAGGGACATACAGCCTCAACAACAGCAACTAGAAGATGAGGCTTGTTGTTCCAAATACAAAAGGGAGAGATGAGATGTCAGCAGTACAGCTTTCTGCAAAGCAAACCCACTTTTGTGAGTTTTGAGCTGAATGTATCGCAGCTTCAAAATGTTAAGAAAGGACATTATTATTATCCCTTGAGATTCCGTTTTTTAATCTAAATCCAATTTAAAGAAAAAAGGCACAACAAGAGTTTTGATGACAATAACATGAAAACAACAATAAGATACCCAGAGCAAAGCTGTTGATTAATGGTGCTCACCACAGTGATGGTAAATCTTAACTAGAACATGCCAGCAGCAATGGCTTAAAATACTTTTTTTTCTAACCCCATTCATTAGAGTAAGCTGCACATTTTTATTCTAATGAAATGACATGTGGGTTGAACAAAATAGCATAATGTGAGGAGGAATTTTAAAATAGAGATTTTTATATCAATACAACAGAGTAATCGTTGCCTCTCTAGATATTTTCCATCTAGTAAAGGTTTTCATTTTCGAATGAGATCAAATTAGATTGTGTTCAAAAACTCCTAACATGACAATATATATTTCATGTATGTCTTACATTATATTTTTAAATATTGAAAACATTAGTCTAACGATTAGGGGCGGGTGGATGTGTTGAGGTTTTACAACCCATTTTCCTGCTGTGATGCTTTAAACCTTCAAAGCGAGGCAGCGTAAAACAATCCCAAATCCTTTAGTCTTGCTTGCTTGAAATTAGTTTCACAAAATAGTAGTCAGTGAGATGGTAGAACTTGTTTGACCTACAAAGAGGTACTTTTTTTAAGGGCATACTAACTTTAAAATGTTCTTAAGATTTAAAAAAAAGTACTCATTTCACAGTTACTGTATTTCATCTTCATCTCACACTGAAGAAGAATGTTCATCTGTTAGTTGGAAAAGGAGGCACAACATGTTCACCATACCTTCATCCATTCATTTAGTATGCAATTGAAATATTGTATCAGATTGTAGGACTCTATTCTAAGTTTAGGTTGTCACATTTTCATCTGCAAATGAATACACGCACATTCATATTTAACTAACAATGTGGCAAATAAACTCTCACTAAAGGGGAATTTTACCTTGCTAGTGCCCCAAAACGATGTATGCTGCTTAAATTCTGTTTTACTTCCTATCCCTTGTTGGGAGCTGACTTTGCAGCACTACATGTGGCAGAGCAGGTAAAACTCCTGAATAAAGCAACTAAAGTAAAACATATTCATTATTAGGTATAGACTAAAAATCAGGGCCATGTAGAAATTTGCAGGGATGAATTAAACATTACAGCTAAAGTGAGAAAATATATATTCCTTTAGTGGCTTCTAGGATTCTTAGCCCAGAACAACATTTGTTTAGTGAGCTTTTCCCACATATCAGCTGTTGTCACAGCTGCTCAGCAACTTTGGGTAAAATTTACCGTCCAATTTCTCCAGGCCCAGTAGCCAGTGTGCCGCGGGAACAAGCAGTTTGGCTCCGACTTGGCTCAGCAGCAAATCTTAACACATGGATCTACTCCCCTATCACAGCGCTGCTTGGCTTTCTGGGTAAATTGTGGCCCTTGGAGACTGACGTTGAAAAATAGCTTGACGAATTGTTCCTGGGTCATCCCAAGGAAGCTGGAAGGATTAGACAAACTATGAAGATATTTCTGCCAGAATGGGTTTGCTTACAGAAAAAAGGTTTGTTTCTGTTTTTTTGCATTACTTTGACTCGTTGTTTGTACGCTTAAAAAGGTTTCCAGTGACTGTTTTTTTTAGAACTGTCAGGCAAAAAAACAGTGTTCTCTTTTCCAGTATCCTTTGCCGACCACAGTGAGGAAATACTGACTATATTTTCCTGATTCGATTGAAGTCTGCTCCCCTGTGGCATTTGAATACAATCTGTTCTCTACAATCATAACCTTAAAGTTAAAATTATTCGATCTTTTTCTTAGAAAATCCTCTGCAGACTCACGCTTTTAAGAATATGATACAAAAAATGATAATTGCTCAATACGTTACATATGTGTCCTTCATATGACATGATGAAATATTACAAATTGGTAAATGGTGAAATTGTCTTTTAATGATATTAAATTACTAAGTTTTTGAATATCAAAAAAAATACTTGTATGGTAAAAGTTGAAGTTATGAAGAGGATTTATATACACAAATACATACGAAAATTATATGAGAAAAATGTTCATTATTTCTCATCATTATTTGCGAATAAGTGCCTGGCATACAAACGCATGTTGTTCATTTCAGAATATTAATAGAGACCTATTTTTCTGTTCTTGTGTTCATCAACGTATAAATGATGCAGAGCAAAGAACTTCAAAGGGAACTTGGGCTCATGGTAGAAGTGTTCTTCTTCAAGTGTTCATATGTTTCCGATGAAAAGAATGAAAATCTAAAAGATATACATTCACCATATATATGTATACATTTCTGTATGCATCATAAACAAACTGATGCCTTTTCCTTTTTAGTGTGGTTCGTTTTGGATTGTGTTAAAGCTGCCAGTCAAACTCTGATGTGGACTTGCTGTTCATGCAGAATGACCCCAAAACGATTAAATCAATTAGTCACCTGTAAGTTCCAATGACCTCAACCGCACCTTGTAGCATTTTACACATGTTCATTTGATCTGTACTGAATAAAAAAACAATAATTCATCATTGCTCTGTCGTTCTGCTCTGATCCGTGTTCACACTGAATATATGAGGACTGATAATTATCCTTTCACAATGATAAGCAGCCTTTTATAAGAGGTCAATGCGCAACGTCGCAATTAACACGTGTGGTTTGTTATGGAAGTGAAGGAAAATGACGGCTGTGTAGGAATATTACACGTGTCGTTGAACGTTTGTAAGACGTGTTCTCCAGTCCGATTTTTGACATATATCACATCAGTTTTCCGGGACTGGCACAAATGGCGCCCTCCACACATCAGCGTGGACAGTGAGATGCTATTCAGAGAAGATAATTAGACTGAGATGCAACTTCGTAAGGATGCCTAAAATATGCGTCCTACTGAGAAAAACATACCTCAAAGCGGCCTTCTCAAGAGTATACATCAAACCCCAAGCCTCATCTCTCCCCCACCTCCAACTACATATCAGGGGTCCATAACTCCTGCTGTTTGTTTTTTCCGAAAGACAACTGACCCCTGAAATTCCAGTCACCCTGCAAGCCCACTTCATCAATAAACAGAGATGGTTTCAAAGGGGGCCTGCTTTGCTCTAGGGACCCCCACACCAGATGGAGTCAGATCACTGCTCTCTGTGAAGCGACAGGCTTCACTGCCCGGTACTGCATATAATATACATTTATATTATATGTGCATTAGGGCTTTTGATAGAACACATTTAGTTATGTAAAAGGAACTGTTAAGAGACCACCGGGCATCAGCAATAATTTGTCTGTGAGGGACTTTGAGACGTTTTAACGGACTGATGGGACGTTCTGCAGTTGCTTTGATTATTTTTACTTTTATGTATTTTAGGGTGTCCCATTTGTGGGTGGGGGCTCAAAAGTGCCAATGGGGATGAATTGAAAATGCTAATAACCTTTTAATTGCACAATGAAGGCACGGTAAAAGTCATCCTCTCTCTTTCTGCAAATTGCCAGTGACAGCAGTGAGTGAGAGAATGAGCTGGAAGTGAACAGAAGTCACAGGCTTAATCCTCGATAAGATCTTAATGGCATTGTACTGCAGAGATACTTGGTCTCCCGTGACCCCAATATACACAAGTGCTAATCATCCATCTAATGATCTTTGTTCTGCAAAAATAACAACTCTTGGCTATTGTTGCGTCTTACACAGAGAAAAAAAGCATAATGATTAAATACAGTGGCGCTATGTTCTTTCTGGAGATTTTGTTGTGATGAATTTTCTCTGAGAGCAATTTACAGTAGCCATTTGGATTCCAGGGAGGGTCTATTAGCTAAACTCACATGCAGAGAATATTCATGGTCTTCCACTGGCACACATCCACCCACTGTGTCTATACCCTTAAGAGGGGATGATGTGCCACACTGGAGAGATCTACTCATTCTCTTTACTTCCACGAAGCGGAAAACTTTACTTATTTGTGTATTTCAACCAGGTGAGACTTCATTAGAATAAAAAATTAAAAAACACTTTAGTAAACACGCATAAATATAAATTGTTTAAAGGTCCTTGGTATTGGGCTCCATCCATCCGTAGGATAATCCAGGGGGTGGGATGATGAGGTCAGATAAAGCATAATCCCCCTGGAGTTCAGACTGCGGTGGTGGTGGTGAAGACAGTTGAAGCATCCTATGACGAGCATGTTTTTGCAGCTGGTTGGAGGAGTCCGGGTGGAGCAGGGGAGCATCTGATGGACGCTGAAATGACAACTGACAGCAGCAGAAAGGAGAACAGTCTTTAAATGATGCGATAGGCTCACGGACACGGGTCCAACGTATGGTTGGTTTTTAACCTGCCTTCCCCCCAACCAGCTGATGGAATACGCACATATATATATATACTGTATATATCTTTTAATCATTCAAATCAACTCTGAAATGTTGCTTGTGATTTCCTGCAAAACCTCTATAAGGATTCAATGTGGTAAAAATACTTGGACTTGATGTAATCAGCAGGTAATAGAGGGACTAATTATGCATAGACCTGATTGATAGACCTTTTTTTGTAAATAAATAAATCATGCATTTTGGAGTGCTGCAGTTTTTTATTTCATGATTAATTTAATCTTTCAGCTAAATATTATTCTCTACCTCACACAATAAGCCAAACGTAATAAGGCATCACCATCAGCATCATGAAAGTATCTCTATATTAAAAATCTCCTGAACATCTTTAACGAATGGGGACAAGTTGATACAGAGGATGCCGTTTTATTTTGCAATCATACTTGTAATTTTGAAGAACTCATTTTGTCTGATTGCTGTTAAACATACTGAGAAGCGTGAGGGTAAAGACTGAGGGTGGCTGATGAAGCAGATTCCCGGGGCAGATGAAGTAGGAGAGTAATTAGTTTGCAAACTTCTAGGAGGAATGTGAGCGAGGTAATTAAAATATTGTCTGTGCTTTTCAGAAACAAAGTGGTGTTGGATGTTGATATATTTAAATTACAACGTGGCTGCACAACAATACCTCTAATTTACATGAAAATCTAAAATCTTGCAATAATGATTTCATTGTGGTGTGTATAAAGGAAAACATGTATAGTTCAGTTCTTTTCATCAATGTGGGCTCTCACTACTATTTTGTCCTTTGCTTGTCAGAATAATGATGAATCACCTTTGCACTGCCTTCCTTAATCAGCTGTAAACTCAGCCATCGCATGCGTCCAAAGGCTTTTTTGAAATGTGGCTTCAAATGCCTTCAAATAAAGCATTCCTCATCAGGGTGTCTTACACGATCAAGCAACAGTTTCAATTCTCTATTAAAAGTAGAATAAACGGAGAGCAGACTGGCAATCTCCTTGCAAAGTTGATGTTATTCTAGAACCAGCACAGCATACGCTGGCACGTTCCACCTTTAATAAATCCAGCATTACAAAATGATGCTAGAGCTTAAATCAAGACTATTTGAGTGACCCCCGAGGTATGGCCTGTTAGAGATGCGTTTAATCATTTAACAGATCTTCAATGCAACATATTCACACCCGTTAAGCAGACTCCAGACAGCTCTCAATAAAGCGAGAAGGAAAGACAGAGCCTGAAGTATTTGCTCTGTGAATCGAGGAGACCTTTAAACCAAGGTCCACCCAAAATCCACCTCATTCTGCATTTGTGCAGAAGAAAGGCTTGATGTACGTTGGGTGAAGAGAACTGAATCAAGGAATGAAGACTATTAAAACGAAGAAGCTGCCAGATCACAATCGAAAGCAATCCTGTCACTTTCAAAGGATGATTCATGGAAGAATTAACCAGAAAGACAAAGAGCGACCAAAGGAGAGGGGAAGTTGAATGTGCATTTGAGTGAAATGCAGCCAGGCAGAAAGAGTGAGACAGAGACGTACAGAAAGGGAGAGGGGGAGGGGGGGGTTTACTGTAAAACATTGGATTAAAGACTTTTCGATATTGCAGCACTGACAGGATCCACGGCCGCCTCACCTGCTTCCATTTTGTCATGTCGATGTAATTTTATTTCTGGCAGTCTCAAAAGATCCAGGGACATTTAAACTTTCTTTAATATGACAGATGTCCAATAATTTCACATTTAATCTCTGCCCCGAGGGTGCGACCAATGAGAGGCAGAAAACTGATGCCTCCGTAATCAGTGAGATGGTGGATTTCTGGTGATTCTGAAATTGGATACTTACTCATCCAAATTCACTGTCCACATTAGAGTGTAGAATGGAGTTTGGCTGAGGCTCAATTTCACGCTCTCCCTCTTGAGTCACGTCTTTTCTGAAAGGTGAATTAAGCACTGGGAACAACGCACCCATGACATGAAAAGTGTAATGTCGCAATGTTTGCACTGCCTAATGATACATAGCATTTGGTTGCTTCAATTATACTTTTATTTTACTATCTTTAATATGTGTAAATTGATGTGTGCCAGAGATGACAGCTGATGGGAAAGTTCTCACTGGATCTGCAACACAAGTGGGAAATTTGATTAATGTTGCTTCAGTTAAAACCATGTTGCTTTGGGAACCACTTTGAACTGTAAAATCTCATTTCAGTCATTTATGCACCTTACGTGCTCTCAGTCTTTTGTGTTTTACCTAAGAAGTGTGACACAGAAACAATTAACAATTGGTGAGCCTTACCTAGGAGAAGAAGACACTTATGAAACATTCTTATCCCCATGAAAATATACTTTTTTTCATATCTTAAAATCTTAAAATAATTCTACAGTTAAACTTCTTAATTAAAATATGTATCATAAAATGATTAGAAACTCTACTTTTCCTGGTTCCACCACAACTTGATCATACATTCACCAAAGATCAGTTTTATATGTAATGTAAGTAAATAAGTATACCTATCATGTTTTTGTATGCTTTTTAATCGATAATCTATTTGAATCAATGACAGGAATTTTCATGAGTACTATCAATCAGAAAATGAGAAATATAAAATGGATTCGTAGACATTTCTGTGTCCAAAAATCTATGCAGAATGTACCCAAACATAACTGTAATGTGAAGCAGATCCTCCATCTGTAGCATTTCATTTTATTTAAGTGCAGCCTTAAGTAAGCAGAGAGCAAACTGACCAGCAATTTGTTATTTGTTATTTTAAGGGGGTTTTGGTCGGCAGAAAAAAAAGTCTCTTCTGGTTGTCTCCTAATGAGCAAACTCTAGATAATGGCCTTCATACAATAAAGAGCAAGGCTGAGAGGGGTTAATGGGATTCGTATTTTCTTCTTGCAAGAATGCCTAAATAAATCCATTGTTACGTTTTCCAGCTATTATATTTTTTCCTGCTGCTCTTGAAGCGTTAGGTAAATGTTTTGTATTTGTTTGTGTTTGATTGATGTTTCCAATCATCGTCCCTTGCATCATATGATAACTCTGCATCAGCTGCATTGTTGAGACGACTCACAACAAATGGGAGAACACAGTAGGCAGAAGCCCAAGACAGAGACGTGATTTATTGGGTACAAGTAGAATGCACTGTAAACCAGAGAAGAGGGAACTTTTTAATGGATTCTCTGTGAAAGACAAACAACTGGAAGTGTTCCTGTTACTCTTGTTGAATGGATTTGGGTCTCTGGCCTCTACCAGGTGAGCTGTCACAGCTTTAACAAGCTTAGTGGTTTACAATGCTATACTTGAATCTTCCACTTTCATGTTCTCTCCTTGGGAGTCTTTTTTTTGGCCAATAAAAAGACTAATTTCTTATTGTCTGATTTATTATGTCCCCAAGTTGGCTGCCTGGACACATAAAGCCTCTGTCAATCTCAATGTGCCGCCCCAGACAGAGCAAAAGCAGTGGGTATAAAGTGGTCTCAGCACATAGCCGAGAAAAATCAATAACAATTTATCTGCTATAGATGTCAAATATGACTTTAATGAAAAATGTCCTATTTCTGGGAAGGTTACATTTTCTTCTAATGTGAGCTTGACCACGGACTGACGCATTCTCATTTATTCCTATTTGGTTGGGAGGAGAGAAAAAACAAGACGTGCGGTTGAGTTGTTGCCTTGATGACAGGCTCATACTTTTCTATTTGTGAACGTATGTGTAGTGGATAATCCGTTGAGTTAACGTCTTCAATAAACCCTGACAAATGCATCTACTGAGACATATTTGGAGGTTTGTCCTGTGCTTGTTCGGTGTTATTAATGCTTTCTGAAGAAGCTTTCAGTCTTGTCAACAGCAAAATCATGAGAAAAATACACACAACCATTGCTACAAAACTTTTCATCAAATATCCCCGGGGTAAGAAGAAGATCAACAGTGGTAAGAAGAAGAACTATTTTTTCTTTGTTAAAAATGACTTTTTGTTGCACAAGCCCACAAGGAATTCTTTCGGAAATGAAATAAAGCTTTGCTGCATCAGCACAGGGCGACTACATAAATCATTTGGAAGCACCGGCTTTGAAAGGGCGTAAGATAATTAGAAAATTGGCAGATTTAGAATGAAATATTGCTATCACTTCCATAAACAAATAGTGGATGAACAAAAAGACAAACATAAAGGGAAACTTTCAATCAGAGCAGTATGTCCTAATAGGAGTTGTTGATGACAGCCTGTTGTTTCTGCCTGCTGAAGTGAGCCAGTTTGATAGAAAAAGGGTTTTGATTAAAGTATTTATCCCCCGATGAGCCTGATATTTTCTGCTCTAAGTTCAGCTGCTGCTCTGGTTTTCAATCAGAAACTAAAACATTTTTCCATGATCTGTCAATTTAAGGTTGTGGGATGTAGACAAGGCAGCTATTTTGAGTTGCAAAATGAAAAACAAAGAGGCCTGCAGGATATAGTGACAGGTGAAAAAAACAAATCAAACATGAACTGTTTTCATTGTGTTTGTTTGCTTCTGGTGAAGCTGATTTATTTTTCCAAGCCGTGATAATTAGGGCAAACGATGTTGATGCCACTAAAAAAACAACAACTTGGCAGTCAAAAATGCATGCTGGAAGAGTGGCTAGCTGGCAAACTCTAATCGTGTACACGTGATTTGTTGGTAATGCAGATGAATGGTGTGTGTTCATTCTCTTCTTTTTTTTTCTTGAATACCCGTGTTTACATGCACAACACCAGTGACGTGCGGTCACTGGAGGCAGCGACGGGCTGCGCCTCCTCTCGGGTTGCGCAATCCCTCATAAACCCGGTTGAGCTGCTCATGTTTTTGCTCAATTGGAGCACGTGCATTCAATGTCTCTATACCTCACAATGCAATGTTTGTACACGGTTTTATCACATGTCCTAACATTCCATAGTCTGGGTCCTGCATTTCACGTATTTTGGTCTTGCTAATCTGCCATAACGGGGCAGTTAAAAAGCAGTAAGGAGGCAGCTGGACTGGCCGCTTCCTGCTTGTCACTGCTGCGGAGGCGAAGTCAGTACCTATGCCCGCCTGAAGGGGGCGTGTGTGAGCACGCGCGATCGTTCTGCTGTTGTTTTTTCTTCACGTGTTACAGATTGATAGCATAGTTAGCATGTGTTAGCTAAAACAGTCAAGTAGCGAACGTCAAGTGCACATTATCGGTCCTTGAAAACTGGAAACATACAGTCTGAATCGAACCAAAGACGACTTTCACCCCGAGCAATAATGTCTATTGTGACTAAGAGACTGAAGAAACTAAAAGAAGATAGAAGAGGCCTTGGTTGATGTTTTTCCAGAAGGACAGGCGAAAGGACTTAACATAATTTACAAGTAAAGGTAAGAGCATGCACACGACAAAAATAAAACACCAGCCCTATTTTTAATGATATTTAAAAATATATAAAAGAACATTTAAGCAATAAGTTACGAGAGGCTGTACTTTAAATAGCAAGTAAGTAAAAAGCTGCCTTTTAGCACAAAACAAGTTGTAGCCACCAAACGTTGTGTATCACATTTTTAGCAGCCTACAGAAAATCCCTGTACTTTGCTGTTACTACGAAACAGACAAACAGCATTGGGAACTTCACGTTTGTTAGCTTAGCACCAGTTTTATTTCCCTAAACTGCTCATTTGCGCCGTTTCTGGGCTGTTCTTGCGAAAAACTGAAATGACAATCAACGGTCGCGCAAAATATAACTGTTATTTTGATCAGCGCACTGATATGGACGCTCAGGTCAATGTATACAGGGAACCTCACATTACGACTCGATTCAGTGCGCCCCGTGACTCACTCTCAACCAATCAGAACGCTTGATTTCATCTCCCCAGTATTATAAAAGAATATAGCTGTTACGATACAGGATATTAAACATGACCAGTAGTCGAAGTGCAAGCAGCCAGTTGAATGGTGAATTTATGCTACTTTATTCAATTCATATATTTGTGAATCACTGACTTTGAAAGAGTCAGTGCCTCCCCAGCCACCAAGCTCACCGCACGTCACTGCACAACACAGATACCAGATCAGAATCAAGTGTATTAATATTATGTCTGTCTTATACATTAATTAGCAATAACTTTGCTTACTTAGAAAGCGTGTATATTTAGACATTTTCCAGACCGCTGTCTTGTAGGGACACAGTTATGGTCCTCTGCAAACGGTGTGCTGCCTTCTGTTTGACACATGGAGGAATTCCTCTGCACAGTTCTTCACTGTATGTCGCGCCTGTATTTGTCTCACTTTGCAAAAAGCTCTCTCCGTCTTCAACGACCGTCTCGTTTCTCTCCGATCAAACAGTCTGCAGCACGCTGTGGTTCCGTGTCGGGGCCAAATACACACCGGAAGTAAACAAAGCTGCATTAAAAGGTTTTATTGCATTAATCCCGCCCACAATAACATAGATTGACAGCTCTAATCTATATTTCTAAATTGTTTGTCGGTATAAATGCCACTTATATATCAGACTGTTTAACACTCCCAGCAACGTGCTTAGCTGGCTGTCCAAGCCGTTACTGTTATGGTTTTCAAACAGTGCAACAGCTTTTCCTCTCTTTACTGGACACACTCAATCCCCTGCATGCTCGAAACATTGCCACAATCAGGCAGTTAAAATAGATAATCCCATTTCTTTATATAGGACATTTTTGGAAATTTGTTATATACTTGGTACTTTGTATTTTTTTATATTATTGTTTTCTCTATGAGCCAAGTATCAATATAAAGAGCTACCCATTGTAAGACCTGGCAGGTACACGATGATTCCACAAGGTAAATAGGATTCATTATGATCCTCCACCTGTGACATCAGTGGCAAGTCGTCTGTGTTATATGCTCCTGGATGTGATACAATGGCGCATCCCTTCAACCCCCTTTCCCTCGCTGATGCAATTCCATTTCCACAAGCACAGACGAACAACAAGCATCTATTATGATCTAATTGTTATGCCTTTTGTTTTCTCTTTCCTACGTTGTCACGTTGTTAAGTCTGCGCTTTGATTCAAAAGCAGCTTCATATGAAGGCTCCCAGTCGCCTACTCTTGCAAACCAACACTTTCTCTGTGTTATTCTTCTCCCCGCCTACGTGGAGTCAAGCTAACCATAGCGTAGAAACCTCATCCCATACACTGACCAATAACACACATCATAGGATTGTGAGACTGTGCGGGTCCATGTGAACAAGAAATTCCCTTGAGTACAACCCTTAACAAAGGCTCATGTCAGCCTTTTTTGGGGATTATAGTAGATGCTCAAAATGCAGAAATGAGAAAAGTAAAAGGAATTTCAAAAATTGCTCAAAATGTAGAAGCTGAAATGAATTGTTTTTTAAATTGCTGAAAATACAGGCATGATACTATTCGTGGTAGTAGTAGTAGTATGTGTAGTACAATTAGTGGTACTATTAATAGCAGCATAAATGCTAGTACTTTTTGTTACCTTGGTGTGACACGGTGAAGAGCCAGAATAAACTGCAGCCAGAGACTACTGTGGTGAAAACGGTTTATTAAATTAACTCTTCAAATGAGTCAATAAAAAGATTACATTTTGTTCACTTAATATCTATATCAAACAAAACCAACAAAGAAAATAGACCATGTGGTACTAACTTGTAACATTCGGGAGGTCAGTGTAAAGGTGTTAACCATAAAGTAATTAGTCACGAAATAAAATAATAATACTTAAAAGAAACCAATCAAATCACAGCAAATAAAATGACTAAAACAAACCACACCATACAACAAACGCATGCAAGATGGCTGCTCGATCACTGTGTCACTCCCTTCAACACAGCAGAACATAAAAAGCCCCCTGCAACTGCAATTATTGCTTTCCTCACAATCAGATGAACTTGGAATGGTAGTGTATCACTACCGGTCTCTTTCTTATTTTCTAATTCCAATCACTGCTAAATTGTGTATTTTTTTATTACAAATAGTAATATAAAAACTTTTGACTCTTTACATGTGAAGGAGACATGTTGAAGATACTGGCATGTTGCTGCTTAAAGATATTATGAGAACTTCAGTGATGGGAATAATTACTATTAAAAGACTTATTAAAAGAGCGCTTGTGTAAGCAAGGAAACACAAAATACCATCAGGTTTCAACAAATGTCTACTTCATGTCCTCAGGCTACAGTGCTGCATTGTTCGTGATTGCGTTAGTGTTGAGTTCAATCCAGTGCTTGTGTAAGTGGTTGCCTCTGTGCGTGCACTTTATCTAAGAATGTGTGTTTTTTTTCATTGTAATTGTATTTGTTTGTGTCTTACATCTGATACGTAGCCCAGAGCAAATAGCTTTTTTTCAACCACTGTTCACTACCCATTGCCTATATGCATTGCATATTATGGATCTCATTTTGTTCATACTGCTAATGTACAAATCAACCCAAGAACAGATATATTGAAAAAAAAGTATTTTATCTGTCAGTTTCTTATTTTTTCATGATGTTGCCAACTTCAAGGGTTTAACATAGATGACTGATGAATGATAGTTTGATAGATCTCAGATATTTAATGATCTTTGCTTTAAGGGTTTAAATATAAAATACTATAATAAGTACTTTAAAATAGTCAAAAATAGATTACTATATATATATATATAGGTGTATGTATATGTAATATTTGCAGCACACAGTGTGGGCAAATCTTATAAAAATATCAAGTCCTCATAATCAGAATTTACATTACATTACATGTCATTTAGCTGACGCTTTTATCCAAAGCGACTTACAATAAGTGCATTCAACCATAGGGTACAAACTCAGAAGAACAAGAAACAAGAAAGTGCAATTTCCTCAAATAAGCCAATTTACAATTTGGTATAGATGAGTGGTGTTATAAGTACAATTTAAGTGCTACAATTTGTTAGTCTTTTAGTCGAGGTAGAGTCCGAAGAGGTGTGTTTTTAGTTTGCGGCGGAAGATGTGAAGGCTCTCTGCCAGAATTGTTTTAACAAAGCAATTTTTACGATAAAATATAATTATTTCTATTAGTACTCACTGTTGCATAAGTCTCAAATGTTGACATTGTAATTACAGGTTGTGAGACCCAATGTCGGATTAATTCTGTTCATTGGTATGAATTATAAGGCTGCCACTCCACTTTCTTTGAGTTTGCATGTTCACCACATGCTCGTGTTTCTTCCCACAGTCCAGAGACATGGAGGTTAACCCATGAACTTCAGTGGAGATAACAGAATAATTAGGTTAAGTGAATTTAAGAAATAAGAAGTACCTATGAAGAAAAGCGGTTCCCTTTTACATAATTAGTAGCTGCCATCTGCCTAGTAATCTTTCATAAATCAGAGGTCATGTTAGTTCCTTCGATGGAAAATACAAAAATTGAAACTAATGGAGGATACATGACCTTTTACTCTGTTCTTTGAACATGACTCATTTAACGTAGTGAGCTCATTTCAGTCTGTTTTAAAATGTGAAAGCTATTTTTCTAATGAGTCTCAGATTCTGGAAAACAAAAAAAGGAAAGAAAGCGGATATCTTATCACAAGACTGAGCACTTAGTAATGTATAACTGATCTGAAAACAAAATTATGCTTCAGTGGAATCATAATCGCTGATTAGGTTGGAAATGTGCTACAAGCCTTACAGCTTTAACTCTAGAAATGTAATACTTTCTTTTTATTACCCATTTTTACAAAGTCTTAGGAGTGCATTGCTAGATAGGCGCAGTACAGTGTTAAGCATACAGTATGTGCAAATAATAATTTCAATTAGGATTGTGGCTTCAAATGATGACAAAAACAAGTATATTAAGATAAAACGACAATACATAATATAATAATATAATACTCTGGCTTTGTCTCGTTATAGATCCAGTGAACCCCTTTCCTTCACAGCGGTTCGTTTGTGCTCATTGTGGGATGATTCCCTTTTGGGAACTCTTTCAGACGATGGCTCTGGGTGTTGTCTTGGCAGCGTGTGGCTAGTATTGTTTTCATCTTGCGAGTCTTTGTGTGCGCGTCATGACGGAAAGAATGGGCCGTTGTTGTGTTCAATTCCTAATCTTCAAGCTTCTTTTCTTTCATCAGTCCAAATTTAATCTGTATGGCAAAGGTCTCTGCATCCTATAGAACAATGATACCACACAAGCGTTTTCCCTTAGTAACTGATTAGAGATCTGCTTGAGATACAGCAGGCATGTACAGACCATATTCTGACTTCTGTGAAACAACACATTTTTAATTCCTTTCACCTCACTAGCAGTTTTCAAGCATGACGGGTGGAGCATGTGCCTGGGGAGGAAATGTGATGTGAAGCAAATGTTTTGATGGCAAAATATTTTTCACGGTGGAAAAGTAATCAAATGGGACTACAACAATATTAAAGATCATTCAGATGGTTGAACAAACAGAGTCCGAAGGGCTCCACAATAAGGAATGACCAGGGCAAGCAAAATACTCATTTTTGAGTTGGTCACAATTTACTTACTGTATCGAGCAAGTGGTAAAAAATGGTATAACTCGCATTGTTTTTTCCAGAGCTGATGATGGAAGTAGCCATGGATTCAGTCATCACACTTCCTCCTCCTCCACCCCCTCCTTTTACTGGAGTAAAAACTCCAGTGTAAGGATTCAATATCGCTTTAACTTGAGTCTTTGATGTAATTTGATAACCCCTAATAATTAAGAGATTTTGAAATTGGGAATAACAGGATTTTTTTTTAATTTCTGACCCATCTGGGCAAGTAAAAGAATATATTAATAGTAGAAGTTTATCTGGGCTCTCGCACAATTTATCTTAGTTTTGTATAAATTGCTTGCATTCCAATGTACATCATATGTCATATACAACCTTGAATGGTATGATGACGATGATGATGACTTTTGTATAAACCGTAGAGGTATAGAGGGTCGGAAATAATTTTAAATGCTTCATGAGCACCGGTTCATAGAATCCAAACACAATATTGCTCAATGATAACTAATGACGCCATTCGGTCAAAACCCGCAACAAGGGACAGAAGAGCCATTGTCTCATGTTGCCATCCCGCGATCGCCGCTGATTAGACGGAAGGACATAGTGTGGGTTCCTCACACAGGCATCAGGGCCGGGCAATAACAAAGATTGATAGCAGAGTTACGACGGCCATTTGGAGACTTGATCTATGGCAACGGATCTCAAGGGATGAAGCCATCCCCGCTACACTCTGCTGCCCAGGGCTGGTGGTCACAGTAATCGAGAGGAGATGTATTTATAAAGTGCCCTGGTCAGCAACCCGGCTCATTCCGGTAAATCTGAGAGGGAGCTGAAAGGGAAAATGTCACAACCCAAGGACACTACACGGACCTAACTCTGCCTTTGCCAGCAGGTAATTGGGGTGTCAGTGGGTCCCAGTCCCAGGATGCATTTCCTGCTATCGCACCTTTTGGCTGCAAGAGCAGCTCCATCGTGCCACTGTAGTGATTAAGAGACAGAGAATGTGAAAAGAGAAACGAAGAGTAAAAAGCTAAAAGAAAAGTGATACTTTAATGAGACGCACAATGTTTGCTTTAGTATGTTTTTTGAACTTTTGATATTTAACATTACATACACTTGAGTAATTTTGTACATTACACACCTGCATTTCCATTTCAAAGCATATAAAATATATATATATATATATATATATATATATATATATATATATATATATATATAAATAATATATTATTGTAAGTGAATCAAAATAACTGTGTCTAGAAGTAGCTTTTAGGCCAAACAATAAGCGTTTCAGCAGACTTAATGTTAGTTATTTGTCACAGCTGTCACGCTGCCGTGGCTCTTTTTACTTGCTTTGCCTTTCGCAGCAAACACAAATTTCACATGGAGGTATTGATTGGGCCTTATGACAAAATCTATTTGAAATACATTGAGGTATTAGAAGGCCAGGCTGGGAAAAGTGATTCAATGACCTGCTGTAGGATGAGAAGGGAAAATAATCTTTTGGATACAGCTGCTTGCCTGATTGTAAATTCCCCACTACACTCCCATGATTAACAAAGATGTCGTGGTTTATCTTATAATATGCTTGAATTTTGCAAACCCTGATTTATATATTTGCATTTATAGACACAATAAATCTGAGAATTGGCCATGGTAGAGTAATTGATCAAAAGACGCCACAATGAACTGATGCAAATCAATGGAATGCACTAATGTGGTGTAGATTTTACACAGATGTCCTTTGAATTAACTAATTAGAACAAAGTGGAAAGAATAATGATGTATGCCTAGATGTGCTTAAAACGTCTCTTCATCACTGGCCCAAATGCAAGGCAGACACTCTTAACATGCATGTCTAATGGAGATCAAAAAGATACTAATGTGAAAACGAGGACACAAATCTACAATGTCGATATAAGAGAGATAGTTGACAGTTGAGGATTGTGGCAGTATGGCAATTAAAACACCAGCTTTCTTCATCCTGGAATAGGGCATTATTATATTTGAATGTTTCATATTCAGAAAACAAACCCCCCCATCCCCCTTTACAAGTACATGCACATTTAATTTAAAAGAATTTTTTTTAGCAAAGTTAATGTGAAACATCGCCAAAGATGTAAAAGGACAAGATTTTCCTTTACACAATAATGATGATGTATATGATAACGAGAACTTCATAAAACAAAAATCTTGATTTATTTTGATTCTAATTGATACACTCACAGTTTCAACCTCCGAAATCAAAAGCAGGCTCTGTGATTTTCCCGGTATTCTTTATGTCCTACGTGCGTGTGCCCAAAGCGGAGAAAACGGCATCACTTCAAAGACGACACAGCGTAGCTTACCAGTCTTCAGGTGCACTTTGATACAACACGGCCACTGCAAGAGGAAGAAATGACAGAGACACAACCGTCTGGAAAATCCTCCCGCTCTCCTCGGCTTGAACACATTTTGGCTCCCCGGTAAGTCATGTAAAGAACAAACACACATCACGCTCTCTCCACCAAGTCATGTCCCTCAGTTGGTCAGTAATCGCAATTGCTGTTCCCCAGCTTATATAGGACAGATCTCACACAGGTCACCACGGGTCACATGCCGTAGAAAAAGGTGTGAGTCGTCTTCAGGTAGGTCAGGCCTGATACGTACTATAAAGTGATGACAAATCTAACAGTGTTTTCCGGGAGGGAGGCTGCTATGCTTCGACAATGACAGCGTCCATCGGGCTACGCCAACACCCCGAAGGGAAGTGACTGACTTCTCTACTCAGGTAGACATTACTACGCGATATCTTTACATAGCTAATGGGTAATTTAGTTGATGTGAATCAGCACCAAGCAGGAACAGCTTTGAAATCAGAGTAGTCTTTTATTTTTTTTATTTTCCAGAATTCTTCACGTTCCCTGTAGATGGACTTAGTGGTGTACAGAAATGCTCAAACCGTAGTAGTGAGCAACGTGGTTTACACATTGAGAGCAAATGCTGCCATGTACCTTCATCCGATTTCCATTATCCTCGGTTTATTGGGCAGAATACTTACTGTTTTCATAATGCAAGTCTAAATGAAACCGATCCAGTTATTGTATAACTGCACTGCGTTGAGGTTGTGACTGGTGACGAGTGTTTGCCATTCAGTAGAAAAACAACTTTGACAACTCAATCAGTCTTGTGACACACATTCAGGTTTGCAAACAAAATGGTTATTTAATTAGTAGCAGCTGTTCATCGGGTTTTGTTAATGTGTGAAATGGTGATTTAATTATTTTTGCATTTTCCGATTCCTTTTGAATTCATTTGTAAATAAGAACTCTATAAATATGAAAGACAACGGATTGATGATAAGAAAACAGAAATGAGAAGCTAAATTACATCATCGTACAATGAGACAACGTGGATGCATTTACTTAAGATTTCTTTTCCTCCGCAATTCAATAGCCTTTGCTTCCCCTGAGCACAATAAGACAGTCAGCATAAATTCTTAGTTATATGCTTTTGTTCCTGACACAGCAAATTCCATTTTAAGTGCTTTGTTCAAACTTAAAAAGAAAAGCCGCTGTCTATAAAAAGTTCATGGTTGTGCTGTTCAAGTTGCTCAAGTTCTTTAGTTCTTCAGCACACACTTTAAACTTTATTGTAATAAGTACATACATATTTAAAGTACTTGCATTTTAGGTGAGAGGAGTTAAAGTTTTATAAGGTTAAAAGGACAACACACCACTGGCCGGAGAGGCAGCCAAGACTCCAGTTGAATCCAGTCAGATAAATGCCTGTGCACGTGTCCTAAGTGTGAACTTGTCACAGCCAACCTAATATTGCTGGCGGGGTTAAAGTAATGCAGTCAGTCAAAGTATATCAAACACGCTTCACCTGGCTAATACATGTATGGAATAACTTCAAAAGAAGGGATTTCGGGGAAGGAATGTTGGCACGGGTCTTTGTCAAATACAGGCTATGTTGCTAGTTTGATTGTTTATAGATGGTCCGTTGACTGAATTGCTTCATGCGAATACCTTTCATTCATGGAGCTCTGTCAAGCATATAGTGCAGAAGATACACACATATCCTTCCTTCTATTTCGCGCATCATTTAATTCTCTTTTGTCTATGGTAGGAGCAGTTTATTGCCTCCACTTTCTGCTTGAGCTTCCGCAGGTTGGAAGAGAAACACATCAATAAATAAAGTGGCATTGTGGTAGTGGTGTTCTTATTGATTCTAGTGGTGTTCTGGATTGATTTGAAGTGTTGCAACACGGCAATAATTGTCCATCATAAAACATGAATGCACAAGGCAAAGAATATACCAACTGTTACGTTTTGGGGGTGTTTGTGTTGGTTTGTGTCCTGTCTCTCCATGTACAGGAAATCGGCAGGCAAGATGGCTACCCTTCACCCAAGGTGCAGCCGATTGGATACGACCGACCTGGACTCCTCCCCTTCATTATTGGATGCAGCTGGTGCAGGTCTATAAAGACCTGTCATTGTAGATCTTTGGGGGAGGAGGGTTCTGCAGCCCTGATAGCAGAGCTTCTGGTGGCTCGCTGGTGTCCTCTCTCCTGGTTCTGTGTTTATTTCCGTCGTTGGGGTTTGTGAGTATCTTGTTCAGAGAGAGAGAGAGAGTTTGTTTGTTAAAAGGTAGTCCCAGAGCGTGGGCTCTTTGGGTTAGTGTGTATGTTACATTTGTTTTGTATACTGTTTGTTATTTGAGTTAAACATTTTTCTTCCTGTGTTGCAGGGGGGGGGGAAGGGGATATTGTTAGGGAAGAGACCCATGGGTATACACCACCCGTAGCTGACTGCCTGTCTAGATACACTAGGCAAGACCTGGGCGGACTCCCTGTACTTTTGGTTAGCGGGCCTCATCCGTGCCCGAGGTAGAGTAAAGGGGGGGGGGGATTAGGTCAGTTAGGGAAGTGTTCACCCTTTTTGCTTGTTTCTTTGCTTTGGTCTCGCCCAGCCCCTTTTCCCCTGAACATTTGTTTGGTTTTTCCTTTTAAGGAGAGAATAAACCTCCTATTTTGTTTACACCGTTTGCCTGTGCCAGTAGTCGTCACTCACACCACGACCCCATACCTCTGGTCGCCGCGTTCATCAGGGCTCATGTTTGCGGGGGTTGCGCTCCCTTACACCTAGACTAAGGGAGGCGTAACACCAACATGTAAGAAGAGCAGTATTACGGAGAGTACCTTTTGTTTGTGTTCAAGGGTTGACAATAGTTGAACACCATACAGATGTATGTAGCGTTCCACAATGCGTCAAAGTAAAACGTGCAATATTTTCCTCTTAAATCTCGAAAAGAAAGCTTCCACGTTTTTAAATTGTAGTACTCAACCAAATGTATATGGTTTATTTCCATGACTGATAAATACTGTACCAAAAAAAGGGTGCGTCCACATCATGTGCTGGTGCAAAGAGTTAGTGGCACCTCTGCTCTGAGGCTGAAGGGGAGAGGTTCGGTGTCCTGCATCATTTGCATATATATAGCGTATATTGAAGTTCCCCTGGGGGCCCAATAATTTATGCCGTTCACGATGTGATTTATGTAAGTCTATATAGCTCTCCTTTTCGTTCCTCTGCTTGTGTTCACTTTGGTGTCTGATGTCTCACAGCAAAGCTCACAAACAGAGACAATACGAGGCTGAAGGGCCTCAATGCAGGATCCTAATATCAAACTCAACAGCTTTCTAGAAGCTGTTAAACCTTCGGGCTTCTCTATATGACAACATCTTCAGGTCACCGGGCCTAAAATAAATCTCTCTCTCTGGGACTGTCAATACAGGGGCTGAATTGAGGAATTAGTTACTTAATTAAACAAGACTGAGTGTAAATGATTGAAAAAAAACAAAGCTCTTCATTCCTTGTTAATTCATACCATTTCATAGAAGCTCTCTGTCGCTTATGTCACGTCTAGCGCTGTTCACACATGCACCACATGCGGCTGCGTTTCCGTCTTGCACGCTCTCTTTTGTCAGCAGTGGGTTTGTTTGTCGTAGGTTTTCCACAGCAATCTTAACAATTTATGTAACAATCACCATAGATGCAAACTTTTCAATATGCAATATGATGAATATGTATTTGTTTTTTAGTCATTTCAAATATGTTATCTGATTAAAGGCATGAGGACAACTCTGCAAAGGTCTGACACCCGTTTAGCAATTTAAATGTTATCAGAGCAGCTTAGAGGGGGCAGTACCAAAATGCTTTGTGCAGTCAAACGGATAACGATAGCAATTTGAAATCCTCTCTGGATGTGATAACACTTCTCTTCTCAAAGTGTAGGGTGTTATACAATAATCCTTTAGATTAGGTATAAAAAAACTGAAACAGTAATGATCTCATACTTAAAATGAACACCTCACACTCAGAAAGAAACAATGTTAAAGTAAGTAGGTAAAAGAGTTACCAGCAATGTTTTTGTTGGTTTCTTTCCATTTCCAAAACAATAGTAAACAGTGTTTCAACATTCATCGTTATCCTCATTATCACATGTCAATATTCAATATCTTTCTGTCTTCGTCATCTTGCAACACTATTTAAGGTGCGTCAACCCCTTTTGTTCAGCAAATTGATAATCAAAAGTTATTTTCATGGGCTTAGTTGGGGGTTTTGCTGTCTTGTCTTGATTTAAGAGTTAGGTAAGGGGGAAGCAGGATCTGCCAAGCAGGCAGACACGAGTCTGACAGGATGGGGAGTCAGTTTGTGTCCTGGCTGAGGAATGTAAGGTCTGCAGGTCAACTAGAAGATTTACCAGCCAAAGGGGGGTAGAGACACACCAACACTATTCAACATACACACTCTGTTTACGATGTTTACGTTAAGTCAGGAGTCTGGACATTGGATGTGACCGGATCTTAGATGCGGGAGGTGGAAGGTCCTCCTCTACGCCAGTTTAGGGCCAATAGAAATATTTCCTTCTCTGTCTTTCAAGGGTTATAAAACATGATGTTCTTGCTGATGTTAGTTAGTTGTTCTTCCGGCCTGTGTGCTGCCTGAACTGCTCCTGCCTTTGCAAACGCAGCGCTGATACTTGACCTGTGATCTGACAAATAAATTTTCCAGAACGAGAGAAGTCATTTGGCTGAATTTTTGATAACCCCGACCGGGCTCCAAATCTTGAACACGTATTCTTACAAGACCAAAGTTTGGTTTGGCTCAACACTGTGAAAAAAGTTGTTTCTCAGAGCGAGAGAGGAAAGGAAACACTCAATGAGGGTTCATCATCACCAACACGTGATAGTTTTACATTGGCACCTCACGGCACAGACAGAAATACAGACCACATACAAAATTTTGGATGAGTCAAAAAGTATTAGTAGTATTAGTGTATGCTAAACCTGTATACAGGTAGAGTACGTCTAACGAGGGCTGATAACTATCTGGGATTGTTCACTAATGGTTTGGTACTTTGTTCTGTGCTGTTTTGCGTTAATAGCCCCTTGCATTCTTCTCCCTCCATTTTTTCACTCTTGCATACCAACAAAAAACAATTGTCACTAAGAGCAACTTCAGCCTGAAGATTATTTTTTAAACTCTGCTTTTATATTTTGTAAAACAATCTTCCATGCATATTATATTTCAGCTTCAGTTTCTCTTTTTAAATTTGTAATTATTCTACCTCTTCAGGATACATGGTAGACTTCTTCAACTCGGTTTTAATGCACTATAATTAGTCAATCAACACTTCTTCTCAGGCGTATTCAATAATTTATTCAAACTTGGCTTGCAGCAATGGGTGATGCCACAAAAAGAAACAGCATCTTACAGACAGAAGAAGGTGGGACGCTCTAAATAGAAAAAAGGAAAGGAACTGGATGAGAAGTGTTGTTAATGTAGATTCACAATCACCTGCTCTGTTATTGTCTTCTACCGAGCACCATTATCCCGATAGATGCTTTTGTTAATAGTCGTCTGCAATAAACATGGTATCTCTAAGTGTTAACTAGCTTTTGGTTTCTAATCCAAGTGTTTTCCTTCTCCATAGGACAGCTTTATTTGCTGCGTTCACCGCTTTTTGTGGAATTTATGTTCTATTTGGAGGTACTTATACAAGGGAATGAAAAGGGTTTACAATATGTGCAGAGGTAAATCTATTCCTCGCTTTTACTGTGGCAAGATCTTTTAAAATTCCTGTCAATATGGGTACAACTACCACGATTAGTTCAAGATAGTAAAATAATCAATACTAGCTGATGGTAAAACATAGAAGCTGTGACTGGCATGGTGAAGATCATCTGCTCATTCACACTCCACTGGAACAACAACACTCGTCACTTGCTACATGCTGTGGATTGTTTCTGGAAAAAAAGATGGCTTTGTCCGTAATTGGTATTTGGGGAAGATAATAAGTGATTTTGTTGAGTGTTGAACATGCAAAGTATACAGTTTAGGCAGAGCCAACATGATAAAAACAGGAAACCGATTCACACTAGACAATAAAATAAACATTAATTTTCTATATGTTTCACATATGTTTTAACCTACACTACAATGAATCAATAATAGCAATTATATCACATACATATGGGATAGGTACTGTTTAGCTTTTGGAAAAATTATAATGATTTTTTATATATATATATATACATACATGTATATATTTTGCTTTTTAAGTTACTAGCATCACTACCATTACATAAAGTATCGGCAAAATGTTTTCCAAAAATCCTGTTTCTTTTATTATCCAACTTATTTGTGGCTGGGCTTCGCGTGTCCTCCTATACGTCGCTCTCCGCTGCAGCTGTCTGGCGAACCTGGAGGCGTTCCTTGGACAGATGAGATATAAAATTCCTCCAGCGAGGTGCCGGCTTTACTCCGGGTCGTCTTACCGTTTGGACGTGCCCGAAAAAGCCTCTAAAGGATGGCGTCCAGGAGGCATCCTGATCAGATGCCCGAACTACCTCAGATGGCCCTTTTTGACGCAACGGAGCAGGGGCTCTACTCTGAGCTCCCTCCTGATATCTGAGCTCCTCACCTTACCTCTGGGGTTCAGCCAAGCAGCCCTACAAGATAAGCTTATTTAGACAACTTCTATCCACTATCTCATTCCATCAGTCACCATCCAAAGTTCATGACCAACGTGGTTTATGCGATTTGAGATGATCCCGCACTGATCATCTGTTCTTCTCATTCTCCATTTTATCTTCACTCCTGAGCAAGACCCCGAGATGCAACTGACGCATTTCCAACTTTTTATGCACGGCCTCAGACTTGGAGGGACACACTACCATCCCGACTGACTAGTTTGACTGCAGAGAACCCCAGTACATGCTGGGTGTCACAGTCTGAAGGTGTCAGCAGAACGTCAGCTGAGAGCCACAGTTCTAAAAAGGTTCCTCAAAACAAACGCTACTCGCTCTGCTCAGCTGCCTCATGAGAGGCAAGAATATCACTCAAAGGATTGATGTTGGAAAGGGAAAACACCCACTAGAAGCATGTTTAACCATGTGTTCATTACACATTTCCCTCTTCAGCTTCATTACAATTAAGTTATGTCATTTTATTTCTCACCGTTTCATCATTATTATGTCATCATTTAAGCAGTATTTGAGCGTAATTTAGAATATCGAGGTAAAGTCAAAACTATTGCATTATGGGATTTCTTTTCAACATCAACCATCTCTATTGTAAAATATGCCTGACGAAGGACAAGGAGATGAAACACTAGCCATCCACACGCGTCTTTCCAAAAGCCTTGAAAGAAAAGTGACATTCTAAATTTTTGTTTCAAAAGCAATGTCAAGTGATCGAGGCAGCTCTGTTGATAACACGTTGATGGTGCAGTAGAGGTGACCTTTTTTGTGTCATAAGAGCAGGTTAAATATTTAATCCTTCAACGTTTAAATGAGGTGGAATATCAGATACACTTCATGATAAAAACACTAATTGATTGGATGTTATAACCTGGAAGTAAGGTTAAATATTATAAAACTAAAGGTCATACAGACACTTTTCTCTGTTATTTGTGTGAATAACTTAACTTCCAACTTTCTGATCACAGCAGCAGTCAATGACCTCTACTCTTTCTAGTCCTTCCCAAGATGAAATTGGTGAAGAAGACCTCTTCTTCAAATCAGAGACCAAACTGATTTCGCTTTTCTCCCTCCCCTGACCCGTTCTTAATGATGATTTTGCAGTTCAGCAGACCCACTATGGTTCTGAAACCTTTTGTTCTTTCAGCTTATTAGAGTTTTGTTGTTTCAGCTTGAATTTGGTGAGCTAGCTGCAACCAACCCTCAAGGAAGTTGCTATTTTATTTATAAACATGCAAATGGATTCTTCATACGGCCATGCTACATTGACCCGTCACCGAACAGAGAGAAAACAGGAAAAACGGTCTTTCTGTCTATGTGATTTGTTTTTAAATTGCCTGAAATTGTGAGTTTGTTCATTAATATTGAAACACAGATTTGGCTAATTAGATTGGCGAGACAGTCAATAAAAATACTATTTCACAGTTGCAAACATAGTCATTCAATCTATGTCCCAATTGCAGTGCATGTGAATTACATTAGCTAATAGGTGGCAAACTGTCAAAAGAGTCTACAGAGAACGCTTTGAAACTTCACAATTTAAATGAGAAATGTCAAGACAATAACAATAACTTTTCGAATCTCGTGTAAAGTGAATTTAAGAAAAGAAGGGTCTATGAAAAAAGGTAAAGAAAAAGTGACGACCGGGAATCATTTATTTAAGTCCTGCCGGATAAAACAACAAAATAAGGTGATCCCTTTCATTTAAAGCCCAATCCAAACCCTCTCAGTGAGGTTTCTACTCCCCCCTACCTCAAAACTAATTTTGTAGATTTCAAATTATATCACATTCCCTTTAAGCAATTTTCTTAATTAAAGAACATTTGATAAAGGTTATTCCTTCTGGTTTGTTTTCCATTCTACTGATTCATGTTGATTAATTAACTTTTTATCTTTAGATTAAAAGCTGAGCGTTTTGGGCAGCTTAGGTGTGCAAAGTTCCCGAGGCATTCCAGCAGATAATGGTATTTAATTGAATGATAGTCAACCATAGATCCAGGAAGGTAATGGATACCAAAATGGAAATGGCACATCAAATGGGGCGTGTATGTGGCTGGTTTATCTATTTATCCTGCACGAACTGGGCTGGTTATGAATGACAGAGTGCTTACTCAGGTAGAAGCATTTTTTCACGCATGAGAAGTGCAGAGAGAGACACAAAGACAGACATCAAGAGAGAAAGGGGATGTAACCAGAGTGAAGGATGAATTATTGATGAAACAATCTTCTCCAAAAAGAGTTATTGAAATTTAAAGAATGTGTGTGTGTTTTGAGCCCATTCTATACAGGTGAAAAACAACGTATATGGCAGTATAATGAGCTATAATTAACCTTTCAACATAGTTGAGGGGAAACATGACATCTGTATTTTAAATATTATAACTCAATATCAAATGGAAGGAGGCTACAGTATGTCTGCCTGAGAACTACGTGGCACGTTAATTAGCGGGCGTGATGTGTGCACACTATATGAAAACAATCACAATATACAAAATTGCATATTGTAGCTCTGAAACTGCAAACACTGCATCTTTTACGACATTACGATTCACAAGAATTAAACCCAGAATGCCTGACACAGCAGAAGGTCACAAGTTCACAGCCTGTTCTGCAGCAGAGCAAAGGAAGCTACTGGGCCGACGTCTGCTGCCTTGAGATCAATAAGCTCCGTGCAGTTTGTGTGTATGTCACCTCAGCTTGAATAACTGCTCTGCCTTCCCTTCCCTTCCATTTCCTTGAGCTAGCCAGGGACACAGACACAGTCACTACAAGCAGAGGTGTCAAAGTATTCACATTCATTACTCAAGTAGAAGTACAGATACTAGGGTTTAAAAAGACTCCTGTAGAAGTTGAAGTACCAACTCAAGCTTTTTACTTAAGTAAAAGTATAAAAGTACTGGTTTCAAAACTACTTAAAGTATAAAAGTAAAAGTAATGTAAGAAATTCCATTAAGGACAAACTCTTAATGCCAGCAACCAAAAAAGGTACAAAATGAAAGTTTGTCGAGCAGTACAGTAGTGTGTGTCTGTTTACAGCTCAAACAAAAAGAAATCTCTTTGTTCCCAAATTATGTTCCCCAGGTTGGCAGGTTTAGCGCCTCATTTAAAATGGTTCAGCATATCTACTACTCATATATCGCATTCATCAAATGACTGTTTGAGCTGTGAATTGACCCATCCCTGTTACAGAACCGCTTTAGCGGCATGTCCATGTCGAGCTTTGCAGAGCGGCCGTGTGTTAGTATGAATGTGCCCACAATGTGTTGCACACGGTACCGGGGGACTATTTTGGCACGGCTTGAACGGAATGGTTGAGAAAGAGTGAGAGCGCTAGGGTGCCTCGCAGGGCTGCTGCCCTTGATGCTGTGTGGAGTGAAGAGCACACAAACGAGCAGCAAACGTCCCCCAGGGCCCGAAATTGGAGGCAGGAGAAACGCTGGTTACATGCTTTATCAACCGATAAACAGTTTAGGGCTCCTTGCACTCAGCCTCAGTTGAATTAGTGGATGAAAGGAGAGGGAGGAGGAGGAGGAGGAGGAGGGGGAGGGGGAAGAACACATGGACGGCTTGTGGGATGGTGTAACTCTTGAATGGATTTTGGTTGATATCAAACTAATCTAATATCCCTTTATGGGGTGAACAATGTGGAAATATTTATAAAATAGGTGAGTAAATAAGTTTCCCTTTGGGGGTAAATTTGAATCTTTAGTGTGAGAAGGGGGAATGTGGGGGAACGAATGATTTCATCTCTTCCTCATGTAGAAGATTTGTTCTGACATCCATTACAGTGTCAATCAAAGCAAGTGTGAAGGTATCACCTTGTGAATGTATTTACTACTCACTGATAGCCCCCCTGTTGAGTCCCATTTTGGAATCCAGTCTTAAGAGCAATATTTTCAACACTGTTTTGACCTCATTCACACTTACACAGCGCCTGTGCAGATCGAATTCTTCTCAAAAACGAAAAAACATTTGAGACAGAATCTCTGCTATGTTATAGTTTAAGCTACTTTAGGAGAAGGTTTGTGAAGATGTTGAAACGGTATAAATATTCAGCTGCTGTCCTTCCAAAACCTCAAATGGAACATCAGTGGCTTTGTGTTTGAAGTAGCGTTAATCAACATTTTTTGTTGCTGTTTGGAGTGGAGTTCATTTTAAAATTATGCAAAACGGTGAAAGACTGTTAACGTCATCATTCACTCGTTTCAAAAGTCCAACAATGGTTCGATCTAAAAATGATGAATTAAACTAAATTTTAATTTAGCATCTAAAAGTTTCATTTCTAAAAAAAAGAAAAAACAATCTGCCAAGCATTGGGTTTAAAAGTAGCTTGGGGTCTTTATTTTGCAATGTAGATTTTTTTGCGCTGAAGATGACTTGACTTTGGACAGACAACCTAAAATACCCCCATGAGCTGGCTGGCGTTGGCGTAACTAAGTGTGATTGACGGCCGTGCCATGGTACAGCTCAGTTGAGGCCTTTTTTATTTAAAAAAGTTGTTTGGAACATACTGTGATGACATATTTTTATTTATTATTTAACAATCAACTATTTTTGGAAAGAAACATTGAGTTCCTCACAACTAAAAAGTATGCTTTTAAAGATTGTGATGATTCCTATTGTGACTTTGTAGTGTGTTAGAAATCCTAATTCTATTGGCCAGATGTATGTTTTGTTTATATTTGTATTTAGACCAAGATGCCTTCTTATTGTAAAATGTGTTGATTTTGTGTTGATATTCTATATATATATATATATATATCAGGAATCAGGAAACATTTATTGCCAAAATATGTCAAACATACAAGGAATTTGTCTTGGCGGACAAGACAGCAGTGCACAAGTAATAAAATAAGGTAAAATGAAATGCTAATGCAAAGGGTTAGTAGGATAAGGCTATGGGTTAGTATAACACAAGAGAATAAAGTTAGAGTTAAAAATGTAAAATATTAAAAAAGTAAAAAAATATTAAGCATAAAGTGCACTAGCGAGCAAGTAACAAAGTGACGAGTGACGACAAAGTGACGAGTAACGACATGTCTTAGTCAACAGCATGTTTGCATAAACAAAATCACCAAAGTGTTCGCAGTGAGAAACATGCATCCTGGGTTCGGCTGTAAGGCGAGAAACCAGCCTTTGCATGAGGAGCACTGGCCAACTTTGAATATGAGAATTTTGTCTGAGTGATCCATCTTTACAAAACATACACTTATTCTGACCTATTACATAGATAACTCCGAAAGGGCCTACTGAGTTTTGTAAAAAAAATAAAACCACACCTCTGCTCCTTCAGTTCATAAATATCTCACAATGTGAGAAGATGGGAATCAATTATTTACCTCTTCAGACAAGGCCACTGATAGAGGCAAAGGGAGGAAGGGAGCATAGAAAGGAGAGATAAAAAGAGTGAATGACTTCATAGAGAAGAGGTCAATTACAACATCACTGAGTCGTACCATTAACCAGCCTATAAGAAATAAGACTTTAGTTAAGAAACAATGAGAAACACTGAAAACCCAGAGAGACTCCGCCGTGATGCAAAAGCGTTCCCACGTACCTATTGTATTTTTCACGATGCATTGGATGGACCTTAACAAAGTGTTAAATGAATCAGTTCGCACCACATGTCGTGTGGTGAGGAACTACTATGCAAACTTTAATCTGTTCCACCTACTATTTTAGGACGCTTACTGCTAAATTCTAATATTCTAATAGGTGTGAGAGGAGAGCTACACCGCACGCCCCCGAGGATGAAAAGAGGACAGTGGCACAGCTGCAATTCTGGATGTAACATTTGAGGGGGCCGCATGGAAAACACGATGCGATGATGATACTTCCTCTATTATAATCAAAACATTATGTCTTTGTATTTTATCCCTTGCAAATGCCTGCATTTAAACTCATTATATGATCTCTAGTCTGCAGAAAGTATTTCAGAGAGGCAAATTACATACCAGCTTTCTCCAGTGGCTTCTTTATGGAAACTGACGTTTATTCCTGATTAAGTGTTCACAATTGTTAATTAAGCACACGATTCAAGTGACTTGATGTGAATGAAGGGGGAATATAAATCATTCCGCCCACACTATTATACTTTTCATCGTAC
The DNA here is from genome assembly GCF_964276395.1 of Gasterosteus aculeatus. Taxonomy (NCBI): domain Eukaryota; kingdom Metazoa; phylum Chordata; class Actinopteri; order Perciformes; family Gasterosteidae; genus Gasterosteus; species Gasterosteus aculeatus. The sequence continues at coordinate 11,987,999 of NC_135701.1, forward strand.
TCTGATGAAGTCGAGGTGTGCCAAGGATCTAAATCACACCCAAGTTACAGGTTACAGTTTATCTATACATAAAGTATAAAGTAAGAAAAATTCTTCATTCATTCTTCAGTATTTTTTTCACAATTTAAAAGATTTCTCAGTGTTATTTTAAATCCTCATGTGGCTCGTTGTAGAATCAAAATCCCTTTCAAGACACACAATCGCCTCCCTCCCCTCTTGTGTAGTGCACTAAATTCAAATGTCAATCCCGGTGTAGGGACATTCACAACCGGCCTCCACTTACAAAATGCCACTATATATTCCGTCTCAGTCTCACCCCTCCCGTGTTCCTCTGATCCCGATCGACTGTCGACCCCTCACCGACACACCCACCACACATATTTCTCTCATATGTTCATATTGCCCAGAATCCTGAGGAGAGTACATTTTTATTTTCTCCCAGGCCCCCTTTTTTTCTGTCCCTGGACCTGTTATTCCCTCTCCTGCCGGCAGCCTCGCTAACAGATTGCCAATAAGCTTGGTGGCAGGCCCTGCCACCGTGTACCCCCCTTCAGCCACCCCCCGTGTAATGGCCTCTCTCTGGGGAAGGAGCTCCTGCCCCAGATCCTGTCACTGATCCGACTACCCTTATAACCCTCTCTCATCCTCCTTCCCTCCTTTTCTTTTTCACTTTCCTGTCACACCGCCTTCCAACCGCCTTCGGGCCGTTCCATCACAGGTTGCAGGCGCGGCTCTCTCCAGCATACATACCATTCACGCTCCACTGCACACACGGACGGACACACAAACGCATCCGCAGAAAATAACAGGTATCACGTTAAATCTTGCATAACGTGCACTCACACGTAATTAAGAATTAATGTCTCCATCTTTCTTTCTCCTCCACACATCCGTTATTCTTCAGTTTTTGTTCTTTCTCACCTTATTTCCTATTTTTATGATTGATAGTCCGCCAGCAGCCATGCAGGATGCAGTGTTAGGGATTATAGTGAAAAAAGCCACCATTGCTAAACCCAACACCAAGGCGCGTGGTGTACGTACGCTTGCAAACGTAGCGTTATCAGCGCCATAGCCAACCCAGTTCATCAGTTCGCCATCGCCTTTCTCCAGCCACTATACCGCACATTGCGAGCTTTTTCGGTTTCTGTACTTACTACTGTTCCCGTGGCGGTCTTCGCTTTTACCTCCACGCTTTGACGTGCACGTTGCAAAACAAATACGCCTGAAGTAGGCGCAAAAGCATCAGTACATCAGTACAAGTGTCTCATGATAGCTTAGTGACCAAGGTGTCCCAATATTACTCTATATTAAAGGTCACAATTGGATTAGATTTTCTAATCAGTTTGTATTTTTATTTCAAAAGCGATGCCACGATGAGTTATATATCTTATTTCTTTATATATAGCACTCTTAAACATCTGCACCTTAAAGGGTGATTTCAATTTTAATCCTTAACTTAACTACAGCCAGCAGCATTTATGAGACCTTTTGTGTTACACTGTGTCATGTGAAATATACTATTGCTATAAATACTATGTTATATGTTACAAAAGCAGTTCATCTGGCTGTTATCGAAAACACATTTTCAAGTTTTCCCCGTAGAGTCAAATGTAGTTACTGATTGTACAAATTACCTAGAGAGCTCCCATCTGTGGGATATGACCAAAGTGCCTTCAGTGTAAACCTTCAACTTTATCTCCCTCCCTGCTGTGTCAATGATGAGTTAATGCTTCAGATTACCCTTTTTTTGAGAATGCCCCACAGTGTCAGGCACAAGCTTTGGCTTGGGAGCAAGTGGGCTAACCTCTGTGGAGAAATGTGTGTGTGTGTGTGTGTGTGTGTGAGACAGAAAGAGAGAGTTCCAATCGATTTTTTTGGTTTGAAGTCATAGTTCTAGATTTCAAAGTATGAGTTCACATGCAGGGAGCAGTTCTTCTATTTCCGTTACTGTTCCATGTATAGGTGTTTGAATGAAGTGAATTGTATTCCTTCAAGTGATGTCCTGTTCATGATGAAAATCGGTAACTGTTGGCAGCTGCGCAATGGATTAGATCCCTTCGCTGATGAATTAATTAATTTCATGAGCTTGTGCTGTCACCAGCTGCACAACAAACAAACACACTGCGGGGATTCCTCTCCGTTGCATCAATGATGCCGCCTTTCTTCTGACAGCTACAGCAGTATGAGAGGGAAAGTGTTCGTCATGTTGTGTTATGTACGGTAGAAAATCCATTATTCCCTCTGAGTGTAATTCGTTGCTTGTAATTGTGTGTATGTAGGTGCACACATTTATTTACGGATCACTGTACATTCCTAAGTCAGTCAAAATGAAAGGTGCGCTGCAGGTCTTGGCCTACTTCCAAGGCATATGACTAATTCAGTTCGTATTGCTGTGTAACAAGCAAAGGGAAGCAATGAAAAGTTTTCAGGGAATAGCGTGTTACTAAAGAAATGAAAAGTGGAAATAGAAATATCTGACTTCATCATTTCCTTCCATCAGTTTTTTTTTCACCCTGGTTTCTCACAGTCAACCTTGACTTGGTTATATCTACCTCTTATTCCTTTTCTGCCTGTATCAAACTCCCCCTTCTATTCTATTTTTGTATATATTGTTTTTCAAAATCCATCAGTTCTCCCCCCTCGTCTCTCTAATACTTGGCGTAATCAACCACAAGTACCTCTGTGATGGGTGCTATTACATGTTTGGAACAGATCCACTTCCTCGACCTGACAAAATGGGATATTTGCAAAGTAAACGATTAATTTTCTCCTGTTCTTCTGCTTGCATGAAAAAGTATGTCTTTGTTTTCTACATTGATGTCTGTATTAGAATGCAAAAGTGTGTTTATACATTTTTAGGCATTTAGGTTTGGGGAAAGAATAATACATTAGTAAAATACACCAGCAGAAAATACAGACTCGCCAAGGAGTAGTTCAGCTGCTGGTTATTGAGAAAACCAGCAGATGAAATGACGTAAGTCAGGCAACAGGGGATCCCGAGAAAGGCGGTGGACCCGAGGCTCAGACACGGATTAAACAAGGTCACAGGCGACCGGGAAATTAGTTTGGCCGTAGCATTCGTAGCATTCGTAGCATGCGTGAGGGCTGGCAATCTGGCAGAGACTGGAGTGAAGAGCTGGGGTATATACACGTACGAACTGTGGGCTTGATGAGTGGACGAATAGCGGGAGTGCAGGTCAGTTGGCAGCAGGATGGGATGAGTAGCAACACTCAGGCAGACCCACACACATACACACACACTCGCACACACAGGACAAAAAGGCGCCAACAAGAAATAAATGGAAGGGGAAACAGCATGGACACCAAAAAGGTGGACGAGTCACAGCAGAGGCCACAACAGAATGGGAAATCACTGTTTTCAGGTTAATTTATGCTACTTCAGCGTTGTGCAAAAAGCAGCTGAAAATATACACCAATTGTTCTATTTGACATGATTTCTGTTTAGTTTTGCAGGAGTATGGCTAGCAGAAATCCCCCAGATACTTTCTGTTCAAGATCTGAAAGGGAAATGGAATCGAAGGAACTACTAGAGTTAGGAGGGTGAAGAGTCAGGGCCTCAACGACACACTGTTGAATATTAACAGCACATAACCTGGACTTATTTTGATGCATTACATTTTTTATAGTTATGGACGTCATGTACAGTATTTGTATATAGCCTTCCTGTAGTCCTAAACGCATACGATTTTGCATGCTAATTAAGAATTCATTGCATTTCAGGGCATGTTAACAAACACAATTCACATCATGTTGTGTATGGTCCACAAGGTCACAGGGGGTAGAAATGTTTTTCTTGATATTTTTCCCAGCTATTTACTTCAGAGATGAAATGCTTCTTATCGTCTGGGTAATGGAAAACGAACAGGGAGCTCAACTTCAAAATGGAGGTACAGTATATACTGAGAGACATTCTGGAAGCTGAAATGATTCGGACTTTAGAGTCAGACTTCTTCCTTAATGGACATCATTGAATTGCCTTGGGGTAACAATACAGGTCTTTAAAAAAGTCTCCCCTAGTGCATGTACTTTTATGTGCATTCACAGGCTTTATAATTTGAATACACACACTTCAAATAATATACTTTAGAAACTGTTGAAATTATTATTTGACCTTTTTTCACTGCTTATGTATCAGGGAAAAACTATTTAAGAACCATTAAAAGGATAAAAAGACAATTTTGATCTCTAACTAGGTATTTGGGATCTTGGCGTTGCATGAGGTAGGTTAAACAAAATGGTTAAAAAAAGTGATCTCTATTTCTTCCAGGTCTCACTCTTCCTCCCACACCACCACATCTAGACCCTGAGGCACTTACATTGCTCCCCATCTTTCTTTATTCCAGATCAGGACTTTAGGAGAGCTGGCAGGATCAGATATATCCTGCTTTGCTTGCATTTTAAACGCAGTAGCTTGGGTGTCTTATCTGTTACATTTATTGAATGGATTCAGGTTTCTTCATCCCCTCGGGCTCCCAAGGGCACGCCCACTTGCTGCCAGGAGTGATGGTTTTATGCTGACTGAATGAACATGTAAGATCCCTCACAGCAGAGAGGACGACATGTAGACCGCTCTCCTCACTCGCCGCCGTGCATTTAAAAACACATAGCTGCAAAATGCTAAATGACACAATTTGCCACAGGCCCTCTGGCCTTCTGACTGACAGCAGAGGACGATCAGAAGGGGCAGCGGTGAGATATGAAATTGCTGCTGGCAATAGTTCAAATCATAACATTACAGCAACTTCACAAATCCCAGGGCAGACTCCCTCAGGTCCCACACAATTTCTCTCGAGCCATTTCCCTCCATTTGAAGGGATATCACATGCAAATACGTTCGGAACTTCAATTTTATGATGGGAATGCAAAAAGTTATCTTCACACAGCACTGTACTTGCATGAACAACACTGACAATATTTGCCACTTTATATGCAGCAAGGAGTTGTAACCAGGCCTGGGACCATTTTACACATGGCGGACTTGCAGTAAAAAGTAAGCCTCTTAACCGACTCACATGATGGGAGCATTCACATTTTAATCGGGGCTAACACACTTCCTTCGCTGCTTGCTCTTGCCAACTTCCTTCTTGACAAAATCATTAAATAATGAGACGGCATATGATGCAGTGCATGAGGTAACATGCTTTGCTGTCTTTGTGGGATACGCATTAACCTCAAGCTCCATTCTTACATTACAATGCTAATGAGGGTATAAAGTAAATTTATATACTTCCATAAGCAAGGAAGTGGTTTGAAGTTGTATTGTGCACATAGGATAATATTACAGTAAAGTACTGTTATCTCGCTGTTTTTATTTTTTACGTTTTGTACAAGCAGTAGGTTTATTAAGAATGTGGAAACTCCCTCACCGATGGTCAGTGCGCTCATCACTGCAGTCAAGTGGCCTTTCTCGGGGTCTCAGGGGAGACTACAATGTAGAAACATCTTTGCAGTTCCACCTCTAATGGTCCCGTTAACGTCAAAGCTGCGCACATTTGATGCCGCTCGGAGCTCTTCACCTAAATTAATCAACACAGACATGACTAAATGGACCATGAAACTGTTTCCCAAATAGGAGTACAAACAAAATCTACAGTACAAAACCCCTCCAGCTGCTGACCTAATCTGATCCGGCAGATCACACAGAACCAAACAGGAAGCAACGTGAATAATCACATTACTCGTTTCGACATGACACCCAGACAATGTAGGTGAGAACACACACCTGCAAATATGATAATAGCAAAAATGTAGTGAAGACAGAATGTTTTGGAAATGTTAAAGTAAACAACTTTATTATCTATTAATACATAGAAGTTAGAGCCAGTAGTTGCTAGTAGTTGTAGCTAGTTTGATGTTTGGCAGTTTATAAGTTAATTAAGCGAATCATAAAGGTTAGAGTTTGTCATAAACTGTTAAAGTAAGACTGTGAAAATGTGACGACCCTCTCGCTGAAACCGTCATTAGCCTGTGTTTTACATGCTGCAATGTTCTCTCAACTGGTCGTGTCATTCTTTCGCTTCCCGGCTGATAAGAAGAGGCGCTGGGGGAAACATATTTGACGAGATAAAATTACATTTGAGTGCGGAAGCAACTAAGTTACCTTGCCAACAAGCGTTGGTTGCAGATTGCAGATTGAGCGTGACTCATTTCCATTAGAGGTTTCAAACTATGTGATGCTACGATAAACTGTAACTTCTGTGACTTGAAATTGTAACTTTTAAATTAACAAACCGGGCGGCACGGTGGTGTGGTGGTTAGCACTGTCGCCTCACAGCAAGAAGGTCCTGGATTTGACTCCACCCAGTGGCCTTTCTGTGTGGAGTCTGCATGTTCTCCCCGTGTCTGCGTGGGTTCTCTACGGGTTCTCCGGCTCCCTTCCACAGTCCAAAGACGTGCTCTGGGGATCAGGTTGATTGGGGACTCTAAATTGCCCGTAGGTGTGTGAATGTGAGTGTGAATGGTTGTATGTCTCTGTGTTAGACCTGCGATTGGCTGGCGACCAGTCCAGGGTGTACCCCGTCTCTCCCCCGAAGTTGGCTGGAATAGACTCCAGCGCCCCCCACCCCCGCGACCCTGTGTGCAGGATAAGCGGTTTGCAGATGGATGGATGGAAATTGCCAAACCCCTTATGTGTAAAACCTAGTTTATGGTTGTGCGTATTCAGAGAAATGCATGCTTTTTTACCCCTTCTTGCATGCGTCGACCAATCTTTCTAGACTAGAGTCAAAAACCTCATGCATTGAAGAGCTTTTGTCGGAAGAAATCCGTAAATAGGCAAAAAAGTCTCTGCTTTGTATATATCTCTGAATAAACAAAGCAATGCAATGTGCAACCCTTTTAGAAACATGAATTGAAATGAGTCCATCGACGCGACTGAGCTAAAAGCCGCAGTTGCAGAAGCATGCCAGCACTGTAAGTTAAACTATTAAAAGGGAGCCTGGCACATATTATTTTCCGATATAGAGCCTTATGGGCTTGGTTGCATCCATCACTATTATTTACACTAAATCATCTTAAATTGGTAATTGCAGTTTACAGAGAAACCATAAAAAGGTTGAGCGCTGCAATCTTCAGTGTTATGCACTGGATCATAGCAGAGCCACAGTTTACTGGTGGGCCTCTTAAACTTTAAATAGCACCAGTGTTTTCACCTCTTAGCTAATGATGCACCACTTAATGTTTGGACGCCTGGTACAGTGCATTGTGACAACGCGTAAACGGCCACTTGACTATCTCTTAACAATTACTACTTATCCCAAAGGAAGCAATTAAACTGGGGGGAAAAATGGGTTAAGGGCCTATCTCTACCAGAGTGGCTAATTACCATACTGAATTTGTGCCCCATTATCGGACACGTTTGACAGCACAACCCCAAAGGCAGACTGGATTTACTCTCATAATAAAACATCACAATGCCAAGACCATCTATTATGTGCTGAGCTGTCATTTATTGAAAGAAGCTTGGCCAGACACATCGAAGGTTATAAGGAGGACGGCTGCATTATCTCTTATCTATTCCTTTAAGTTAGAACCTATACATTGTGCCTTATTTTTTTAACCATCTCAGCATTTTTCAATACAGTGCAGGCAACTCTGGAAAGAGATTTGATGAGTTCTGAGAAACCCTCTTGGTATAACCTACTTTATACCTCTAACTCGCCTCTCCTTTTCTGAATTAAAGTAATGTTCCTATTTATTTGACCTATTGAAAATATTTGAAGAGATTGCAGCCTGCTCAGGGACTTCAAAGGATGCTTTTCAGTATTCAAAACCAGCATCACAACAGTGCCCACTCGGGCAGTCGATGAACATTAGGACTATACTGTATTGTCAAAATGTAAAAAAAGAACAAACACAAACATTCAATGATATTCAATGTGCGGAAAAATACATGTCATCAGTTCTGGCTGATTGACGAATAATTCAACAAAAAAACACGTAATGATGGCAAAGAAACCGTTCAATTTGTGAAAACCTGTGTTTATGCAGTGTGAAACTACTGCATCGTTTTGCATGAAATATCCACAAGAATCAGCCTGCTTGGGATATACAGATATGATTGACACATGCTGGACGTGTCAATCACACTGACAAACGAAGAAGATTTGATTTGAGACAACAGAATTTCCCAACAAATATGTTTTTTTACACTGTTTTCCTGCAATTTCATAAAATGGCTTTAATATGCCATCTGCGACCCATCTGCAACAAGAACATGGACAGGACAGGGGCAACATATCATAGGTAAGTCACCACTTTACAACTGTTAAGAACAACACAGCTTTTAATTATAGTACTCAATGCAATGAGATCAGCGCTATTCACTAAAGACATGAAGAACCAACCACAAAGACGAGGATGTAAAGTCTTGTGTTTTAAACGGTGCAGGTCACTATTAAGCCTTGCAAATCCTCTTTTCAATATACAATTTATGTGAGAACATTTGACAAATCTTTTTGATCTATCGTATTAAATCTATTTAAGGGTTAGGGTTTCAAAAAGACTTCTTATGGTTTGATTTGTGAAAATATGTTAATAGTTTTTTTTATTATTTAAATACACAGAGCCCATGGCCATTAAAAGGCTTTCTGGAATAACCGAAAGAATCAGATAATGGGATTTTTCAATTTGTAAATTGTCTGCATCTCTATCCAAATTTGTGTTGCTGGCATTGATAAGGAATTGGCAAAAAGACATAAGTGGATGAATTGGCAAATTATTGAACAGAATTATTGAATGCTGAATTTGCAGAGAGTAGGTACCATTAGTACCCTACATGCATGTAAAGTGCATGTAAAGTACTAAAAGCAATTTCGGACTACCAATTGCCGTCCCCCACTGTGTCTAAAATCATACTGTGCGGAACCAAAACCCATGAAAACCCAAATAAACGATGAAAAGGGCAGACTACTACCCCTTGGAGGTGTGACATTTATGAAAAGTTTTTGCACTGTCCTATAATCCCTCTGGTGAGGGAGAAACACACACACAAGGAGAACTTGTGAGTTTGGGTTTGAGCAGCAAGCGAGCAGCATAAGAAGTGAGCGCCAGCGTATTCAAAGTAGCAATTCCCAGCGGTTTCATCTTCCAGTTCCTCTACTGAGGCTTTGAAGTCATACAGAGAGGGGAACTAGTTTCAGGAGTTACTAGTCCTTGTGTAGAGGATTTAAATGAAAAGGGTTTAAAGATCACAGAGGCTTTCTTCCCAAATCATGGCTGCATAGAGTCCATTAGCATTGTTAACATTTCTTTGGGTCTTGACGGTTGCATTGTATCATTCTGGATATGTTTCAAGCCGGCTTGTGATTTTTTATCGAGTCTGCACTTGTGTTTTTCAATAACTAATTTCATATTGATAATGTGCGGTAGCCTACGACAAATAAAGGCAAATTGGTTTGAACACATAAATTATGTGGCCAGATTGCATTCTGTATTTCTGTATATTTTTTACAATTTGCTTTATTGTACTTGCATATATTTAACTTAGAGATAAAGAGTGGAATTGTGTGGTGGTGTTTAATCCAGATGTTAAACAGACAAATGTTCTTCCTAAACATAAAATAAACATGGGGGAAGACAGTAAGATTTACTGTGGTTCATTGGCACTCATTGCTTTTTTGCATGAACACATTGTCAGTTTTTCCAAATAGTAGAAACATTCTTGGATGGGTTTCCACTTCTTCAATATGAAAAAAAGCCACAGAAGAAAACAATTTCTCAAAAAAGGAAGTTGTGGTGTAGTAGCCCACAAATGGAAAGGGACTGGAAAGCTTTGCTGTAAGTGCCCAACTTTTACCCCTAATACGCTTTACAAACTCCTTTCTGTATTGGCTCAAGTGATACATTGATTAGTCCAACAATACTTGTATTCAATCAGGATTGGAAATGATGTAATCCTTTTTTTGTAATTATTCTTTGCAATTTAAAAACAAATAAGCTAATAGTGAGTTCAATCATACCCAATCAGGACTACGGTAAGCTTTGAAACACAATTAGCTCTAACTGAGAAGAGGAGCATAATTGCACTTTAGGCTACAAAATCCGAGGTAGAAGGTCATAAAGTCCAGCTGTGTTCGCAGATGTGGATATAATGGGGATGATTGCATGATGTTTCCAAAGCCAGCTGCAAAACAAAATAATTAAAGATGATGTCACATGCAGATCTGTCAATGACATGCTGCCTTTCCAGAGGGGAAAGAAATTATTATATTTATTTATATAAATATGTATATTTATGTTCTGTCCAGAAAGTGCTTTAGGATTTCAGCAAGCACCTGAATCACTGTGTAAATTAAGATGTATGTTAACTGTTTAGAGATGTATGTTCTTAAGTTACATGCCTCTGCCTCGTTTAGAGGGTAGACGGAAGCTGCTGTGAGTTAACATTACACGTGTATGGATCCGTGCACACAGGTGCTTGAGTGAGTTCATTATTTTGAAGAATATAACAGTAAAATGTGTTAAACAGTGTTAGCACTCAGTCTGCTGATGCTCTCTGTATTTCTTTTTTTCTTCCCACAACACGTGCGAAAATATGCGCACCAATCATATTTGCGCACGTGTTGGGGGAAGAAAAAAATATAGAAATATAAGAAAGAAATATATATATTTGTTTTAAATTTCCCGACTTTTTCAGGGGGATTATTTTCAGGGAGGGGTGGGGGGGGGGGGGGCGCCCCCCTGTTATAATGTAGGAGAAACACTGCAACACATGTACATGTACTGGTGTAGCATGTTGCGTTGTCATTGTCTTCAAGGAGGAAGACTGGAGAAACATTTATATTTGAATAGTGCTGGTCATGATAGCTTCATTGATTGACGGGAAGCATTTGGTTCTCTTGGCCCCGCCGTGACCACTGTTTTAATTCAACTGCAAACGTCACTTTTCCATCATGCCCCTGGCTGGACTCGATGTGAACAGATGCTTCAGTGTCACCAAAGTTGGTACATGCTCTCACACTCTGTGATGTTTATGTGATGCAGATTTATGTCATCCTCACGGATCACTGAAGGACACACCTGGAGCCTCTTGGGGGGGGGGGGGGGGGGGGTTTAACACTGACCATGGTGCCACCATAGAGCAGCCCTTCAGCAGAACAGCACAGAATGACAATAAACGACTGTTTATTTGTTCAAGAGCATTTCTTGTATTCTGTCATATCCAATTATCTCAATATTTCTCTTATTTCATGGTACTCTACACACTACTCGGGCATAAGGAAAATGTGACTAATTAATCCCTTATCTGTGTCTCTCTTTACACCCACTGTGTCTTGAGTCTGCAGGTCTAGAGGAATTACTCAAGCACCAAATAAGTTGTTTTGAGATAACGCACCATTACTTCCCATATAATACTGTTCCTCAATGATATTAAAAAAGCCTTTTTTATGCTGAAAAGCTTTGCTCAATATGCAAAAAGCATTTTATCTTTGTAATCAATATATACGTATGTATTCGGGCTGTGAAAGTTAACCCGTTATTAGTGCATTAACACATTCATTCATTAATGCGCAATCATTCAATTGCGAGTGAACCCTGTTTTTTTTAAGTCGTTATTACACTAAAAGTGTGTTTTTTTTTAACTGAGATTCTCCAAAGAAAATCCTGTACTAACATGGACTTCACATGGACATGGACTGTTTACTTTGTACTCGACCACTTTACGTCACTCTAGGGACACATCTGCAGCTGAGTATAGATTATTGATAGACCGACTGTTTGTGCTGCTCCTTAAAAAACCCAAAGCTAAGATAATAAAGAAATCATTTTAAAAGTATGACCTACTCGTCGTCGTTACCTACTTTTTATTTCAGAACTGAAGGACTGAATGTTTTATTTGATATAACTCAACACATGTCTATTTCAATATTGGACTATTTATATTAAATATATTGTAATAAAGTGTTTTAAGTTTAAATTATCAAATGGCTATACGTTAAATAGCCATTTGTGATAAATACATGGATTTATCACACAACCCTTTATTTCCTGCAGCTTTTGAATGTCCTTTTAACTTATAGTTTGTTTCACTGCTGGTAAATATATGACTTAACTGTATTCCAAAATGATATTGCCTCACTGAAAAGACATTGATGAGCACAAAAACAATGCAATCGGCCCACTCACTCATTGGTACGTAATTATTTTTTCTTTATCTATACCTTTACACGTAGCGATACACAGAAGACTAATCAACTATTTACCTTCACCAAACAAATAGAAATACGAAAATGATTCAGGTTAGAAACATTCAGAGCAAGATTAATAACCGTGGGCTTTTGCTATGTGGTTACAAGGATAACCGCTTCATTGAGTAATTCTGCAGTGTTTTCTTCCCTTTTCATTTATAAAAGTAGCATAAAAGTGGATAAAAATCCTCTCATTGTTGAAATAGATGCTTTCACTGCTTCCTTTCACAATTTAACCTTCACTCATTTCATTCTCTCTGCCTTTTCTTCAGTTTTCTATACTTCTTTTCAAGGGACAGTGTACAAGAGTACTAAAAAAAACATGTAAGGCCTTACAAACATGAGATAAAAGCATCATAGAGCATCAGTAACAAGCAAGCCAACATCAAATGGCATTTTAGATATGGGGACATCTCTAAAGTTAGCCAGATATTTCTTCAGTAGCATATACCAGGAGCTCTTCATTTGTGACAGGATTTCTGCACTGGCAAAGTGGCCTTTTCCTCTGGCACCGTTTTGTTTTTGCTGTGAAATTGACCAAGCTTTAAGGAGAGAAGACGTGCAGGAGGTCATTCTATTGTTGTAATCAAGTACTGTAGAGCAGATTTGGAGTGGAGAAAATTAATGGAATGTGAGCTTGTTCAAACTTGGCTCTTGTCTGTTTTAAAACCGCCAGCCTCTTCTGCTGAAGGTGTAGACAGACATGTCAACCCGCTGCTAGAAGACTACCTGACAGACTGTGTTCTGTCTGAATTAGATTACTTTTTCACCTTTAGACTATCGACTTAATGTTCTGCTGGATGAGTACTGAGCATGATGTCGCTGGCTGGAAGAAATCATCCACCTCTGGACCTGGCCAAGACTAGGGATGGAGGGCTGGAAAGTCAAAAAGAACACAACCCATATGTATTTTGGTAGAGGATGTTTACAAGGTGGATGATTACATGGAGCTGGACGTACACATCGGCCACAGACTGAACTGGAAGACCAACACTAAGGATATGTAAATATATACGAAGGGAATTTAGAAGGCTTGTTCTATAAACGGCTGCAAATTCAATTTGATTGAATTTGCACATACTCTGCACTTTATTTTTAAGTTGGGGTAGCATGGTATTTTATTGTGTAACTTTTAACATACAAGATATTCTATCAATTTATGGTTCATCTGACTTTCTCGTTATAAAGAAATAGGGAGTGAGAAAAAACAAACATTGGTTCATGAAAAGAAGCACTAGGTCTTGTAGGATATTAGAAATAAACTGACGACCCAGTTCATAAATTAATAAAATGCATATAGTGGACTCCAGAATACAGCCATGATTCTGAAACTGTGTGATCAATAAAGTAATGACAATATTGTAAAATCACTGTAATATTGAAACTGTAATCAATAGAATAATATCAATGTACAGTTATGATTGTATTTAATTTAATGTAATCAACTGGAATGCATGCATGTCATACTTAATAGCGCTAAAACTGGTATTGACTGAGAGACATTCAAAATCTGAGTTATATTGAACTCACCAGAAGACCACTCCCAGAGGTGTGGACCTCTGGGAGTGGTTTGATTAAATTTCACACTACGGATCTGTATAAATACCTGTAGGCAACTATTGTTCTGGAGTTCGCTGGTGGAGGCAGCAGACGGGCACTAGGGGTGGTCAATGGACTCTGTTGCCTGTTGGTTGCAAGACCAGCGGCTCCTCAGCTGAGATGTTCTCTTTACCACAACTCCCTCTCTTTTATTAAATACTTTTGATTTTAACCTTTCGATCCGCGATGTCATTTGTCCGTCCGGCATTTCTTCATTTTGAACACAACAGTCTCTAGAATCCTTCTTTATTTTGTACTCCCCTTCCACCCTTTGGGGGAAAAGCAATGATTGGGTCAATAATCTCCAAACCAATTCCTAAGAAACACATCTGTTCCACACTTCCTCCCGACCAGGGTTAGTTCATGACGAAGGAGATCAAATCTCAAGATGTCAAAAGCACACAGAGAACAACATCAACACGCATGCCCTCTCTTACGGTAATAGCTTCAAGTTCCTGTGTAATTGCTTGACTCTGAATGAGAAAAAAAGTAAGGCCTTCACAGTCTCAAACTTCTCCTCGGTGTTCACTTTGATTTCCTTCTTTAAAAAGAAGTTAAGAACAGTTTGTGGACAAGGCGGTATCAAAGGTTAGATATTAAAGCTGTTAAAGGTGCTTTTTATTTTTAATCATTGTTAATCTAGACTCTGTAAACACACAAACAAATAACACCTCTCCACTTTTACGTGGTGTCTTTACATTGTTCCCTAAAAATATTTACATTAAATTGTAATTTTAGATCTTACCAGATCATACGTGCACAAACAAAGACATCCTGTCTTTTTTTTACCTTTCTGTCTCCCCAACAAACAACATTTTACAATTGAAAACGAACAACTGCACAAACATGGTCCCGGGCTGTTATTCTCATGTCCTTTTGACATAACTTCTGTTGTGTTGTGCACATGTACAGTAAAGAAAGAAAGCTAATGGGTTAACTATAATCAGTAGAGGCATGTAAATGAAACGCAATGCAACATTGGGTGTCTAAAAGTAGACAAAACATACCATAGAACACTCAAATCCGTTATGACTGGCCGTGTATTTCCATGGAATTCAGACTTCTAAATCAAAATATGCCGACTGAGGGGGGAGAAGATTGAGAGACGTTGGAGGCAACTTTTAATTACGTAATTAATGCCAGTGCAGATGAATTGGCTGATTAAATAATGTGATAGGATGAAGGATTTGAGGACAGGCTGTTTTATGAGGAAAGCTGACGTGAATATTTCCACTTGAAACAAATGAGTCCCTGCTGTAAAGATGGATATTCATTTAAGCAATATGTTTACAATATATATATATATATATATATATATATAAAGATATTTATGTTATATTGCAAATAATTAAGCCAAGGACATTAGCCTTGATTTTCATTTCATTAAATGGTTTAAAGAGAAAGAAACCTTGATTTATTTGTATGTATTACCAAATATTGGATTACTTCTGTAAAAATAACATAAGTTTTATTGAGGTCAGTCGGAATGTGCATGTTATAGTGAGTATATTTAAGGTTTGCTCGTAAATGAATGCAAGGGTTCACTGTTCAAATGTTTCCATCTCAACATAATCCCACCACAAACACTCAACCTGAAATAAAACCATGTCTGATTATATTGCAAACATTTAAATTGTAACCATGTTGAAATAACTAACTAGGTGTAAGGCATCATCAACCGGTTTGTTCTGTAGCAGCTATTATATTACCTGCCATGTGATATTATTGGCTTGGTCTAAAAAGTGAAGAGGCCTTTTGTACTTTTATGTTGTTATTTGGTGACTATTAAACCTTCACATATTTTTTATTGTGGCTTCAAACGGCACTGTATAATTCACGGATCATTTTATTCATGTTTTCGGTTTGTCCCCCCTTTTCAAGTGACAATCCTCAGGAGTGGCAGCATCACAACAGCATGTTGAGACATTTGGCACTCTGACTTAAAAGTTCCAATTGCCTGCACTGTTCCTTAGTAAGTCTGAGTCACATAAAACTGGCAAATGACTCACCCCCCTCGCGCTCAAGATGTCAGAGGAACAGGAGTAATGATCCACATCGCACAGCAAAGCAGGCAGACACGTGCCTCCATATGCAGACGTGTGTTTTATGCTCCCTGCAAAAAAAAAGGCTGAAGTGTATATTATATCATGTGTTTATGTAGCCAAAAATGTCAAAACAACCTTATTGAAATGCAGTCTTTTGTGTTCGTGAGGGTATGTACCACCTCCAGAATGTGTGCGAGCTCACTTGGTCTAAAATCATCATAAGCAGTGGGATGAAAGGAGAACAGTCACCACGATGTCTTTGCATGAGCTCCTTCTCTCTATCCAGCTGTTTTGATAACTTAAAAAGATTAATCATCTGTTTCTGTTTTGTGAATTTAACGATAGGGAAAGCACAAGTATATTTTTTGTTGACATCGTGAGCATCAACTGGTGGCCCCATAACTGAGAATCCTGATTGATATTCACAGGATTCCTTCTCTAATGTATCAGATTCAGAGTTCTTGGCGGCAAGCTTTGAGCAGCCAGCCAGCAAGCTGATGACCTTTGAGTGTCAGATCAATGAGGAGATGTGGGATACAATTTAGAGGTCTTGGAATAGGCTAACCCATTGATTGATTTTACAAGAAATTCACATACTTTTAAATTACTGTGAAAACTGCTAGCGTCAAAACACATTACTAAATAGGAAAAATGTAATCTTGACACACACAATTAAAATAAATTCAATATCAGTCTTATATCTTTAGTCAAATTGACAAAAACATTTTATTTTCATTTAGTTCTTTTCAAAATAAAAATAGAACGTGGTAAAAAAAAAGAGCATTGAAAAGGCTCTGTAAGTGTTGTGAAATCTTCGGCTTTTAGTTTTTTGTTAACATCAAACTAGGTACCTTGGATATTGAACAGCAACAATTTCCTTCTGAAGAAACTCATCGGTTTTGAGCATTAAGCCATGGGCCACTGGCTATCGTGCAAATTGAAAAAAATGATTGTATGTAAACACATGCCATTTGTAATTATAGTTTTAAAAATAATCTCATTAATGAATTGAGCAAATGGGATAACTTTAATTCAACAAAAGCTAACAAAAGGGCAGAATTAATTTCACTTACACAGGTAAAAGGGGGGACTTTTGACAAGCGACATGTGAGAGGGGAGATTTAGACCTGGGGCACATTTCCATACTGCATATCGAAGGCGGTGTTGATGATTTTCAATGCATTTTGCTTGACAAAGATACAACAAAATGCTAAGCGCCTGTATCTGTCACAGGTGGCTCTCGTCGGACCGAAAGCAGAAAGAGACCTGTCACGCTCATCTCCCTGCAGGCTCATCTTAATCTTTTTTTCAATTGTTAACCGTAGCGTTTGACAATTGCGTTGTCAGAATTGAAATGGAAAACATTCTATTCCACATCTGAGTGCATCTCATGTTCAGTGAAATGTTTATCTCTCACATGCACGCTGAGGAGAGGGGAGATGTTTTTGTGGAATACCGTCAAGGTCACAATATGTCAATGAAAATGATTATATGAAAATGTGGTCTTTCTCCTTGTCCTTCTACTATAAACTATCTACTTATTTGAAAAAATACATTTGCATGAATCTCTGTCAAATAAAGAAAAGTGTATCAGGAATCAGGAAACATTTATTAGCCAAAATATGTCAAACATACAAGGAATTTGTCTTGGCGATTAGTGCGCGACAGTAGACAGAAGACAACAGTGCACAAGTAATAAAATAAAGTGGAATGAGATGCTAATGCAATGGGATAGTAGAATAAGGCTAAGGCTATGGGTTAGTATAAAACAAGGGAATAAAGTTTAAAAAATTTAAATATTAAAAAGTAAAAAAGAAAAATATTAAGCATAAAGTGCACTAACAAACAAGTAACAGACAAGAGACAAAGTGACAAGTATTTAAGTTAACCAATCCCACTAACGGCATGTTTTTCTTTTCAGTTACGCAAAGGTTTTATCCTACTTAAGGGTCTCCTGTTGGATTTAAAGTCTCTGGCATGATGACTAAAAGTTTTTTTTAAAACATTTAGAAAATTGAGGCACAAGACAAGCAGGTAATTTAGGCAGAATTATGTTTAGCTATTACAAGCTTTACTGTATCCCCACGGCAGGTAACACAGCTTCTATTTCACTAAAATGCTGTAAAACACACGGCTTTAACAGCCCAATAGTTTGTCTGTTTGGACATAAAAAACACAAAGAGTTCAGCTCAGCTATGATTTCATGTTCTGGGTGACTGATGCCAGCTCCAAGACCTATTTCCTGTCATCAATCTTGAGGGGAAAGGTGCATATGAAGATAATGTCCTCCTGTTTCCCAAACGCCGCACGGTGATGAGAACGACGATCATTCATTGCTCTGATTCCTTGTTGAAAAACATCGGCGGCTAACACCTTAATAAAGTGCCAAGAGGCATGATTCATTTTTCTCCCACGCCCTCTTTCTTAATCTCACTTAATCTCTATTTCTGCATGATGACTTGTTTCAGATACGGCCAAGATGATAAGAGACATTTAGGCATCCTACGTATAGTGGCAGTAAATAAAATCTGCAGATGCAAACAGATCATTTTTCATCTTAACCACTGTAATTTTGTTTTTATAACACTATTTTCTCAATAGAATACATCTTCACTCAAGTTTTAAAGCCTGTGTTTTTTTGGGCCTTGTGAATTACAAGTTTTATAATAATTGGTAGCAAGGAACTAAGTTAGTAATTATATAGAACGTCAAATAAAATAAATCAAACACAAGTTATGCAGTTTTAAGTCTAGTTAAAAGTGCAATGACAGATTTGTTCAGTAGACCCAACACTGAGACAGTGAAGGAATTATCATTGTTATTTTCCACAATCAAAATCAATCTGGGTCCAAGCAATTGGATCGCACGGTTAAGGTCTAACGTGTCGCCCAACTGCCAACTGATAATTAGGGTGTTGAAGAAAAACTGCTCTACTTTCTAAGAGGAATGTTTCACACTGGCTGAAATAAGGGGATGCATTTCTCAGAGGATGGATCTTTCACTTTGAATTACTCCTCAGCTCCATTCATCTCCTAGCCAATAAAGTCTAGAATCCTGCCAACGCCTTGTCATTTGGAAATTTGATGTCAGCCCTGATGAATGGCATTTCATCTCTCTGTTAATATGTTTCCAATGCCCGTAGCGGACTCGAACTATACAGGCGCCGGGAAACCACAAAGTCCTCTCGAATTAAAAGAAAATAGTTAGAGTGAAGTATAATCCAACTAACAGGAATGGAAGAGTAGCACCAACTAATAAATCTGCTTGATTGTTTCAACTCCGGCGCCAAAGTTGCATTAGAAGATTTCATATAGGGCTATTGCTCTTAGCCGTCTGAAATTGATCCAAGTCCTTTTGGAGCAAATTAAAGTCATTTGCTGACAAAGGTTAATGCAAATTGCATTGAATATGTTGTCGATTTGCGACTGAAGCATGAAATCCGTCATATTCCGTTGAATACTTAGGTCATCACCAGCAGAATACAACAGAAAGTAGATCAATAAATGTCCAATGTTATAAAGTAAGCAGTGTACCTCTATGGAAATGTGGGGCGGCTACCTCCACGGTTAGTTTCAATCTGCTCGGCTGCACCTTCCTTAACCAGAAGAGCAGGAGCAACCCATCAGCACCAAAGCCCGCAGGCCATCTGACTTTCACTCCGAGCAGGATTAGACATTTTTATTTTTTTGCCCTAAGATGTGAGTTTCAACAGGTGAAGTCGACCAAATAGACCTGGAGGAGAAAAGACAGCACCTTATATCATGTAAAAAAAAAGATAAATGATTAACAGGAAAGGTTTGAGTTTAATTAGGTAGGCGAGGATTCACTCTGGACTTGATGATGTGTACAATATGTCTAAAGATTTCAATATATTAAACTGCTCTCTCCAGACTCCATGCAATGTTCAGTTGAATGTATGATTTGATCATTTAGGATGATCCAATTGTACTTCCTAAATTGTACTTAGGAACTATTTTAAAAATCAATTCAAGTAATTTTGATTGAATTGTTGGATTAGTATAAGGGTAAACGTTTTGGTGCGAGTTATTGCTTCACTTTCCTCCTCCCTAATATCCGTCCAATTTCAAATAATAAATCTGTATTGCATAATTGAGGCCAACAGAGACTGATTGCTTATGAACTTCACAAAAAGGGTAATAGTTACTGATGCAGCAGTATATCATTGAAGATAAACTGCATCCACTTCCTTCCCGCCTCAGAATGCTTCTCCACGTTGATTTTCCCATCTAGGGTGGTTTCTGGATAGATGAGAAAAGTCTCTTAATAAAGATCCTGTTAAATATGAAAGATGGGGCAAACTGAAGAAGAGGCACAATGTCAATGACTTAAGGCTGTGTTAGGGCTGTCAACATAAACGCAATAATTTGATTAATGTGGCCGAATTAATGCAAAAAAATATTATAACGTAGTTAACTTACGTTTGTTTACTTCCAGGACCGGAATTTGACTGCGGAAACGAAACGGCCGCTTGCTGCAGTCATCAAGATGGAGAGAGCGTTTTTCAAGTAAAACCAACAGTGGCGCGACATACAGCGGAGAACTGTGCAGAGGAATTACACCATGTGTCAAACAGAAGGGGGGTGAGTGGCAAACGGACCACTTGAAGCACTGCTATGCTAAGCTCGCTGATAGGCTAAGATAGCTGCTAGGCTACTTCCATCTCAACATCTAACGTTCATATATATATACCCTGCGCGGCACGCAGTCTGCAGAGGACCACCCTTAAAGACCCACTGTGTCCCTAAAAGACCGTGGTTTGAAAACGTCGTGCCTAAATGTGGGGAGATTGTTGGCACTTCAAACACAGCCGTCAAATGCTGGAGAGTTGAGAGCAAAGTGCACAAGGACAGCAAGAAAAGTCGCCAGTTTAACTTGTTGACCGGGTGGAATTCTTCCTCCAAGATGATCAAAGATGTGTAGTTTTGTGTTTAAAATAACATTAACAATTAAACAACAAATACACATTTGATTTCTCATTACTTTTCTTTAGAAGAAAAACCTTCATTATAAACAGCATTGAAACAAAAACATTCATTAATTGCCATTAATCGAGATTAATGAATTTCAAAATGTGCAATTAATTAGTTTTTGTTTTTTTAATCTATTGACAGCCCTATTAAAATGTAGCTGTTTTTTCTGCCCAGGAGCGGAGTCTCTGACTTTGAAAAAAGTACTTTTGTGTACATTTTGTCTTGTGTTTCTGTCAACCTTTCACTTCTTGACTAGACCTGAAAAGAGCCTCAGTTTTGATGTTCAGGTTGTCAATAAAAAGTCAGAGTCCACAGTTGTGTACACTAAAAGCGTGTATCCCTCAGGGCTGTGTGTGCTCGCTGCTGTGCTGGTTGTGTTTATTTGTCCCTCTCAACTTCTCCTGGGCAGTCCCTGGAGGTATCAACATTAAATTGCTTTTTGGTTCAGAAGCTGCTCAGATGCATTAGAACTTGTAATGGACTTTGCCTTGGTGAAGGTGACAGACGGCGTATTGATTGTGCCTACTGGGTACAGCTGAAACGGCTTCGCGCCTTTGAATAATTCATGTCTCCATCACAATTATTGTCCTAATTGTAACAATGTTTGGATGGCAAACTGCAAGCAAAGAAAAGAGAACTTATTTTGTCTCCCTCTGCCTGTTATCATTTGAAAATGGGAATAGTAATATGATAATTTTTCATGCTGCATTATAATCATATCCATTAAGAAGATGATAACTTGTGTTGCCTGAAAGGCAAACAAAGTTCGAGACGGTTCACGCCTCTTAGTTTTAATTAAAATCATAGACAGCTTAATTGCGGTACAGTTTTGCTCTGCTGGCCCGTCATCGCTTCAGAAGCTGAAAACGAGATTGTAAGAGGGATTGCAGCGGATATATTGTTTCAGAGTTCTTGCCTCATAACCCCATCAAGTCTGGACTTGATGCAAACTTTGTTGTGAAAGTTTATGATGGTCTGATAAAGTGCCCTTGAAAGAGGATTCTTTAGATTCTACTTTGATAGGTGGAAATAACTGGGACAAAATGTCAAGTGGAGCATTATTCTGCTCTTTCTTCTATTTATTCTGCATCTCATAAAGGAATCCGCTTGTGAGATGTACCTTGGCCGAAGTACATATTTCGGAACTGATAATGTGGATCTGTAGTTCATTGCGGGCACTCACTGATATGTGAGATGCCATACATATTTATGAAAATCTAATCCTGCGGCTTACTTCTAGCTGAATGTGCACTTCCACGTGCGGACTGGTTTGGTCCTAATCCATCATTATGTCTTGAAGTGGTGGTTGCCCAACCCCCTCCTCCCACCCCATTCTGGGTGTATTGAATCATCACTTTATTGAAAACATCATATGTAGCAGAGGCGTTGATGGTCTGCGCTTACCTGCAAAACTTCCCTGAATGTCTTTAAAATGCTGTTGGTGGTTTGAACATTTAGCTTTAACATAACAACCGTTTGAAAACTCTTATCATTTTAAAGAGCGTTCTGATTTTTGATGTTATTAATATGATCTACATGAGGCTCCTTGCTTGTTATTATTCCTCCATGAGGAGAGAATGGTTCAGTTTCTTCCTGTGTTATTCTTTGCATTCCTTGCATCAGCTCTTTCCCAACACCACCATGTTTGTTCCTATTTTCTCAAATTGTAGAACCTTTCATGTGTCTGGTGTTGCTCCCTGCCACCTTTTCAGATAGGAGTCTTATTTGTGCCATGCAGATGTGACCCTAAGAATTGGTGCTGTGATGCAATGTGTTGAAATCCCCCCCTGTAATCACAATTCTTCTTTTTTTTCAGTTTTCATATATAATTAAATGTATTTGATATTCACAATAGAAACTGTCAGTGACTTCACACCTTAAATTGTCTTATTATAGAACAGGGATTGAAATGTTTACAGTGTATTTGTCTAAAGCAAGTTTTGTGAGTCCAGTATTACACAAAAACTGAGCCTTGGAAAGTGCAAAATTACTGAATTAACGTTGGACCGCTGTTAATGGATTTCATGTTGTTTAATTTTAATGAACATGAGAGAACCAAGATGATTTACCCGGTTGTCAAGGATTTTACATTAATGAATTACTATAGTAACTCTCTATAGACAGTAATTCCACTGATTCGGCCCATTTGACCAAATAAAAAGCCTGAATTGTATAAAAATGAACATACACCAACAACCGCTGTTAACGGATGTTAAAAAAACACTAACCGTAACCTGATATTTAAAATAGAAAGTGCAAGCACACAGTAAAGTTGGTGTGTCGGAAGCTTTGAATTGTCATTGTGAGGATTAATAAACAATGAGCTTCTTTAATGTTACGCCCGAGTGAGCTCACAAAAGCTGACATGTGGCGAAGGAGGAGATGGAATACAAATAAACCCAGGCCCAATAAATGTCACTACTTTCCTTTTGTGTTTACAGGGCATGCAGGAAATGGGAGGCTTGGGTGTCCGAGATCGAGAGGCAGAAAAAAATAGAGGAATTGCAAAATACTAATAATTTATCATACACAATTGGCTGCATGCTTTCAGAGAGCAGAGGAAAAAGCTTGTGTTTTCCTATGAGCCCTGTGCTTCATCTGATTCTACCTCCTCATCACCAAATCTTCATTTAATTGTGCAAAACCTCCTGTTGTCTGTGTCTGCCTTTTCTTTTTGCATGCCACCACAAACTTTTCCTATATTAGGGTTCACCTCTCTGCACACTTTGTAGGAAGGTCATGTAGGAATGTTGGTGTGGTGAATTTAACGCGCAACCTTGTTACGTGTTGACACGTAGCATTGTTGCAGTCAGCTGAAGTTCAGCGTTTAATGGTTAAACCTTTCCCCCGTAACATTGTTTCATTTCACAGTTCTACAAAGATAAGTATGCAACATGAGCAGGATTGTGGCCCTCACAGACGCTTGCACAGTCGCCTCATTTCTCCCTGGATTGCCTTTGCATTCATAGAGGAGGAAGACGCTGCATGAATACACACATGTAGGTGGGTGTTCATCAATCCCTGGCTGCTCTGTTTAGCCACCTGCTTTCCACTTTATGTGTGTTCTAGTACATCTCTGCTCATCCTCGTCACCACTGGGCCTCGTACCTCGTACCACGCACGCATAGTTTGTACAAAACACCAAAAGCCCACTGAACATCACCTCAAAGAAATCTATCAACGTGTGTTGTTAACACACATGCAGGCACACACATATTTCTTGTATTAACTCTGTTACCAATGGCCAAGGACTATCAGAGAAACTGAAGAAGCAAGCAGACCCTTGAGCTGCAAGGGCCCTCAGCTAAAAAGCAACCTAAATCAATTCCATTTGATTAGGTGCACTACATCTTCTAATTCCATTAACGCAGGAATGGGTTTTCAATGAATGTAACTGCAGGCAAATGGTTAGGCATCATTTTGTGAGACGAAATAGGTCACAGGTTCAGAATAAGCATGTACATTTCTTTCACTCCTTTTTCACCTCCCCGTTGCTGATGAGGGATTTTTGCTCGTCCTAATGCTGCAGTCTTAAACAACTTGTTTTTGCAAAGCATTGTCATAAAATAATTATTTACTTTTTAATATTTTATCATACCAGCTTTGATTCAGTAGACTGTGGTAAAAGTACTATGCAATTGCCTGATTTAAGCTGAACTACCGATAAGTACATGCTGCAGGTATGCTATTTGTTACAGCACTGGAGGATAGGCACTGGAATCAGGTCCATTGTTGTTTTTCTATTGACTTTTCTTACACTACTAATAGCAAAGGCATTACAGCTGCAGACCCAAAGCCTGCATTCTGACAGCCAATGAATGTGATCACACTTGTCACCAACAAACAAGCTCGCTGTGATTGGAGCCATGATTTGCTTTTAAAGACTGAGAAAAGTACCTATCAGCAAGCCAGTGAAGATAGGTAGATTAACTGCCTGATTGTTGCAATTTTATGCGTCACTAATCAACCTTTCCTGTAGATGCTACGGGAAGCCAGGGCCAAGGATGTTGGGCCTTTGATATTTCCTGTATCACTGTGTTCATTAATAATAATTGAACAACGTATAACAAATAGCTTAAATCTAATAGACATATATACAGTATGTATATTTATAATTGGTGGGAGCGTGTTATAGCAAGTATGAAAACTATATTATTGACTAGACGATTATCAATAGATTTCAATGAGGTTATTCACAAATAATAGTAATAATGACGGTACCGCCCTGGGATCAGGGACCAATAAGCAGCGACGCCACGTAAGACAACTGAATGGGGACGGGGTCTCATCAAGCATGAAGGAAAAGGAAAGAGGGAAAATTCTTAGCAACGCAGACACTAAACTCCTCAAAAAGATACAATAACTGTTCCCCTCTCACACTGACACACGGCTGGCAAACTCCGAGTAGGTGGACCGCGGCTCTGGTCTTTTAATAGATTTACAGTTACCGAACTAACTCATGCTGACTCATCTTAACAACACCTATTACAGCAGCATGGAAAACAAGAGTCATATATACGCAGCACTAACGGAGCTCGTCAGGCCATAACCATACAGAAGAACACGTTAGAACAGCACAATAAATGCAAAGGTAACTATCTATCTTTTCACAGACAACAGCCTCTTATTGTGAGATACGCAGCGGTGTGTTTATTTGACTCCAGCGAGAGACTATCACCCAGTATTTTAATTTAAAGCAACATTGTTTCTGCAGCTCATTACACCAACTCGGGTCAGACAGAACAGCAAGGGACGTAACGTGGGGATCCACTTGTAAGTGAGGGCACCGTCCCGTCTGGGTCTCGGTCTAATCTCCACTCGAATCAGACTCTTGACCATGAAGACCCCAATGGTCCCAACTCTCTTTGTTCTGAGCCGCATGGTGCGGATCACAACATGTATTCAGTAGGTCCATTAACCGTCCACGTCTTTAACTTTCTGCTGCTTATCTTTAAGGCCTTGTTCAGCTGGTAACCCACACTTGAACTTTTTTGGCTGTTGAGTCAAATTGTTTGCATAAATTCTTAGGTCCCCTCCTGTTTTTGTTCATGACATCACTGATCACAGCCAATTCAGAGTAAACTGCTGCAGAGTTTGTGTGCGACACGGCGCTGCATCTTTAATGCAGTGCAAGCTCAGGGAATCATAAAATATTTGTGTCTTTTCCAGTTAAGCAACACAGTGCTTACACTGGCTGAAAGTCTCGGTGCCCCCCCCCGTCCCCTCTTAGCTCTGCTTAATGGGTTCGGTGGATATCTACGGTGACAGAAAGTCACTGACGGAGGTCAACACCGGGTCCTGAGGATGGAGAAAAGCCAGGGTTACTGAACGGACATTTCACAATTTAAATGATGAATGTATTTGGCAGATGGGGATAAATCCCAGAATAAATTCTGACCAGATGTGTAGTGTTGTTTTTCTTTGTAACAACAACACTACACATTTGGTTGGACAAAATTAGCATGACAGGATATTTTACAAAGGAACATTAGTTATTGGCAGAGAATCAACATTGACCAAGTGCTGTTGCTGCAAATCTTTTAAAAACTTGATTTTGTCTAGTTAAAAGGTTAGGTTTACATAAACAGTAGACAATTTTTGAAAGATATACTTAGTGACTTAGAGTTTGCAGAAGGTCAACAGGATCCACTTGTATAAATATCCATATTATTCCTTATAGTTCCGATAACAGATGAGCAACACTTTATCATAGCTGCACATTGTTTCAACGTGTGCAGGCCAGCAGCCCTTCGCCCGTGAAGCAAAGGCAGCAACAACTGTACCAGTTTATGTTGAGCAAGGGAAAACATTCATGAGCATAATAATAAATACTATGCCCGCCTTAATTACAACAACCCTGGCCTCTTTGAAGTACGCTGTTGTCCTTTACACTGAACTGATAAACATGGATCCAGTATTACATTTGCATGTTGGGGAGAATTCTGAAATAGTTTTCCCATCTTTTTTAGTATTTCTGTTAACAAATTGCAGCAAAGGGACCATAGCTGCCTCCTCGCGTGTGTTACAGAGAGGATTTACATCTCACTTTGACTTCCACTGTCCGTCAGTGAAATCATAAGGTTTGTGAGTACATTAGCAACTCATGAGTCATAAACGCAGGTGATGCAAATGTGTTTCCCGAATGAATTTTCAATGTCAACAAAGTATCGTTAGAGGAGCAAAGAGGCGCCCTGCCAGATGCTTTTCACTCTCGTTGTCTCTGAAACACCTGTCGCCGCCGTATGTCAAGTGCTCAGACCTTTCCAAACCGAGCTAAACAAGGAAAATGGATCAAAATCTGTGCCAACGCAGGTGTGCTACAGTTGCACCCGAGTTTTCATCAGTGGTTTGCTTCTCATTGTCATGCCCAGATAAAGAGTCTGATCTCTGGCAGGAAAGAAAAGGATCTGTCAGCTCCCGGCAGGCCAGGAAATCAGAGTCCTGCAACACCCATCTGCTCTCCCTTGTTGATACTGATAGGGTTTTGGGGTTTGATTGGGGGGTGTTCCAGTCGGGTTAGACTTCTATTTGACATTCAGTCTGTTGTTTTCTCATTCTATGTTTATCTAGGAGTTTCATTTTTCCACATTTCATTTACCATGCAGGCTCTAAATCTTTAGAGATTGCTCAAAACAATTCTCCAACCTGGAGATGTAAATTTTCAACTTTGTATTATTGTCTCACACATGCAAATTCTGTTGTTTGCTGTATTTCTTTTTTTTGCTGTATTAATCGTCCTTGGCCCATGGACTCATTACCATCCTCCACCAGGTTTTTCATTTGTTTTGGCTTTTACATAATGTAACCATTATCACATTGGATATAATGTTTTTTATAGTATGGGAAGTTGGCCATTTTCAAAGGAAGAACATGTATTTTGTCTTAGGGATGCTTAAGCATGATCTACACAGATATACGTGAAGGGTCAATTATATTTGCATCGAGCTAGAGTTCTGACCATCAGCGTGCAAATGCATCGGCATTAGCAACTAATAGTCTAAACTAATTTACAGTGTGCACAAGAGAATTCCTCTACAGAAATTCAAAATGTGTGAGTGTGACCTTGCATAACATTGGCTGTGATAAGACGCAACTTTTTTCAAGGCATGGTTTGAAAAACAATGAACCACGATTCTACCAGCATTTGGTAGAATTGAAATGCTTAAATGATGGGGTCCACTGCCTTGTGTGTACATCACTTCTGCACATATGTTATCCATGTGATTCCTTATCACTGCCTGACATACAGTAGTGCTGATGAACATATGACTCTCACTATAAATTGTGGTCATACGCAGTGACACCCGCAGAGAATCATGTGACCGGTAGTCTGCATACTGCTATCTTTATACCTGCACTGCAGGTGAGCACAGAGGAACACGCAAAAAAGTCCTGGATAACATGATCTTCTCGTTCAGTTCATCACATGTGTAATCTACATTAACGAGTGTTGTTATGTACATGTGCAACACTAGAATTAACCAAAGTTTGACTTCGGCTTTACACTTTCTTTGCCATCCTGTTTCAATGCATCACCATTATGTTGGCATTCAATCTGAAGGTCATTTACATACTTCCTTTATATGAAAATTCCCTCCATGCAAATTAACTCTGAATTGTCTTAAAACAATTAGCAGGAAAGCTCATTTGCATCTAATTGTGCTCTTGTACTATATTTTGTGGAAAGTGGAAGCACAAGCACATTTCAAAGACATTCACTGATAGCACAGAGAACGTTTCAGCCAGCACTTCTTTTTTCTACGTTGTTTGTTTTATTTATAATAATTTACACAGAATGTTTTGCTGTTTGGGGCCCAGAGTACTGCAGAGAGATGCATGTTAAGTGAGCTGAGGACGCTGAGTGTGTTTGATGGATGGTTGGCAGTTTTAGGGTGGGGCGCCTTAAGACCTCTCACTCACGTTGACTGGCGTGCACTGCTCGTTCTATGAGGTAATGGAGAGCTGCACTGGCTGGCACTGAGCATCAATCTAGAAAACTCTAAAGTGAATTTAGTGATACAGCAGAGGAAGGGTTTGGACAAATGTGTTGTTGGGTCTTTCCAATTGTGCTTAATAATGCAACAGTAAAAGCTAACTACGATCACAGTGACTTAACGACACTGGCATCTCCAGGCAGCCAGAGAAATGGGAGTCGCGCGATGAACCGATGGCGGAAACCCATCATTAGAAATAACAAATCTCACTGTGTCGCCCTTTTTTTTCTTCTTTTATATGTTTTTTTAGGGCTGTATCTGTGAGCATGAATGCCTTTTTTTTGTTTGTGCACATGTCACTTGCACATGTCTGTTCTCTTTTGTGGCTGTGTTTGTTAATGTCACTGACGACAGCCAAATTGAAGGTGCCATTGTTGGTGTCGGAGGGCACCAGGGGAGTGAATTTGACAGCTTGACAGCTCTCATTAGCCTATTAGACACAAACAGGGGCACAGATGCTCCCGGTCAGTCCTCGTCGGTCTGGAGCTTCTCTTAACCGCCCGCTGACAGGTGGCTTTGTGGCACTCTGTCTCATGGATGACAGGACGGAAAAGCGGGGGGATATTTCGATTGGTAGACTATAATGGAATTAATCTATGATAATACAGATAATACAAACATGGAGACAGATGCAAGATGCAGTAGAGAGAATCAATTGACTTTGCATTGGTTGATTCCAAAACTAAACTGCATGAAGTATGACTTTAAAAAGATGTACAGTAAATATTCATAAAACAATGTTATTATCAAGCGAGACCAATGAACAATGGCAATGGTAAACATTCAGATTAATGCACTTTATGCAACACATTAATTCATACAGCCTCAACAATACTGTAATGTAGCTGGTGCTGTTGTAATTTGTTTGGCACAAAGCTCAAAGGACACTTTCAATCCTCACCAGCCAAAAGAAAATCAATGCTAGAGGCACAAAAGTTCTGTTAAAATGAATGGAAGTTAAATGATTTTCCAACACACCTTTTGAAGTTTTTGCAATGCCTTAAAGGTAAAATAGGCGCTCGCATGTAATAGGGTCAATGAGAAACCAAACAGAAAAAGAGACTAACTTTGTACAGGTTCTTGCGCTTGGAGTCATATGCAATAGAATTATTCATCTCTAAAGCATGCAATGTTGTGTTTTAAAAAGCCCACAGTGACCTGAGCAAAACAAATTAAGGTGAACCCTTTTAATTTTTATACTTGAACTGTGTTTGCAAAAGGTTAACAAGTTATTTGGGGTACATCTGCCAAATTGCATAAGATCATGTTCATAAACCACATGAACCAAGCCAGGAAAATTTCTATTTGGCACAGCGTCTCCCTCTCTGCGAGACAAATATTTTAAGGGTAAAACAGCAGACTATCCTTTTTAATGCAAGTCATTGGTAAGGAGGAAGAAGCAGGAATCCTCACTCAGCTACATACTACTTGAAAAATAAATGGTAAATGTCAAGTTGTTATTTTATCACATTATCACACATTATCATTACTACCCTGCCATTATTAATACATATAGTCTAATCCCGCCAACATGCATGTTGTCAAATCAACAGTGAAGGGTACAGTGTGAAGCACTTTCTATTAAGAAGTAAATCAATTGCCGATATGTGACAAATGGGGGGCGCGACAAGGGCAGAGGGGTGTTTCACACTTCACGTAACCCTCACAGACGAAACTCATAGAGCTTGCTATGACTGGACTGGTACATGCTTTGGGCTGGAAAAAAATGGAATGATTCAAATTTGTCATGTACACCTCTGGTCCCAAGAATAATTCTCAATCTAATTCTCTTTCCACCCCGGCAGGTTTAATGTAGAATCCAATCATCAGAGTACATTTTATTTCGGAGGAAAGGCAATGTTGGAGTTAGAGGAAGAGGACTTAAAGCCTGAGTGTATTAAAACAACAGTGTGCTTTGGAAGAACGCAGACGTTGCATGAGCCCAAATCTTGGTATGGATGCTTGTTATTTGAGAGGCCTGACCCTGAATGTACAGGGGCACAGGTTATTCATCCCAAGAGGGCTGGGTCAGTTGCGAGTTCATGTAATTTTCCCCTTAATCCACTTTAAAGATGAATGTCAAATCATGCCACTGGGCGCATGTTATGAACTCCTATAGTGAATTATAGCTGCAGTGTTCCTGTGTATTTAAGTGCTGCAGGCCTGGAGTCTGTGCGCTTGTGTGTAGCTCTGCATTCACTAAACGCCCTTTAGGCCCCACTTACGCTTCATCACAAGGTTTTTCTGATCCTATATCAGACAGAAAAGAAATGGGAAGAAGTCGCACTTTTGAGTCGCACCATGAGATGAAGCAATCCAGACCGAACTGACAAGGACTAACACCCGATGTGTTACTGCCCATCAAAAAAGAACCCTCCCCCGTCCAAAGCCCAGATAAGATTCATGCTACCCTCTCCAACAATACACAAAAAACTGTAATTGTGCAAATCAGCTCTTGTCCGTGGCAATGATGCAAGACGCCTTCGACTCAGAAGCCAAAATACTGTGCCGCC